>NW_010115228.1:48609-51910 GCF_000699245.1 Pterocles gutturalis | reverse complement strand
AGGAGGAAGGATGCTCACAGGGATGCAGGCAGCAGTGCAGGCAGCAGGGCTGTTGCCAGAGCAGGCAAGGTGCATGGTGCTGCTTCACATCGGGGGTCTGATCGTGTTCGGGTGCTGGAGCTGAACACAAGAGCCAGCCCAGGCAGCCCCGCAAACCCCGGGCACAGCAGGGCCGCAGGGTGCTGGGCTGAACCTGCATCATCCCCAGCACCAGGGATATAGTCCTGGGGGAAATGGGATGTTGGTGTGCTGAGGGGTCTCTGTGACATCCATGAGTGAGGGATGGGGCCCAGGGAAAGCCCTCGGATTGGGCTGATGAGAAAGTTTAAATGAATAAAAGCTGTGAGGATGTACTGGGAGTGTTCAAGGCCAGGCTGGATGAGGCTTTGAGCAACCTGGGCTAGTGGGAGGTTTCCCTGCCCATGGCAGGGGGTGGAACTCGATGGTCTTTAATGTCCCTTCCAACCCAAACCACTCTGTGATTCTATGATTCTATGAAAAAAATAACTTAGAGAAAAGTGATGCTCACAGAAGGTTCAGGGGAGCAGATGCCTGACCTACAACATCGAGAGGGACCCCGGGGACAGGCAGAACACACACGTTTGTGCAGCACGGTGTGTTTCATCAGCACCACTTGGGAAACAGATGGTGCTGAGCTTTTCATCTCACCCGAGTGTGGTCTCACACTTGGATATTAATTTAAACACTGACCAAAGATTTACAGAGGAATCACGGTCATCTGCCGGGTGGGAGGGAGCAGCAGTTTGAACAGCCCTGTGCAGCCACATCCCTGCAGGGATCCATCCTGCCCGGCAGCAGGGGCACAGGGACACTTTGGGGAGAGAAAGTGGGACAGTTTCCCGTGTTTATTGATCTGTGTGCGAGACAGTGAAGAGGTTTAATAACCGATTACGGAGCACAAATGTATCCCCCCCCGAAATAACGAAAAGATCATTTAATTGAAGCAGGTTGATGGACAACAACAGGGGGAATAGGAAGCGCTGACCTCTGGGGGACAGACAAATCGAATATCTTGACTGGTGTTTATTGTTCACCGTACAACTATTAATAGGGCCAGGAACGGGTAAAAATAGCCTGCTCGAAGCCTACTCTTCGGTTAATGGGCTTCAGGAACAGAAAATCTATTTGCTCCCTCCCAAAGGCTCTTTGGCAATAGGAAAGGCAGAGCACCCTGCAAGGCTGGGGTCCCAGGGGCTTGGCTCAGGGGTACAGGGGTGCGACCTGAGCCATCCTGCCAGGGACCCTCCCTGGGGAGCAAGAACAGGGATCGTGGAGCCCAGCTCCTGGCAGAGTCACGCAGAGCACATTAGGAGGCATTAGGCTGAGTCGCCCCAAGATCATCTCGAAACTCATCTGGTGATGGAAGCAGAGCACATTTGCCGGGAGCCGGCTGCCGGTGATGGATGATAAAAGATCCGCATCGCTGCGAGGCGAAGCCTTCCCACGGTTATGACTCTGTTAAAAATCACCACCTATTTCTGGCCTGACTGCAAATAGCCCGAGTCTTAAGCAGGGGCGGGTAAAACAACATTTTCCCCCGTGGCTGCTGGACCGCCTGCGCAGAGTTTGACCCTGCTGTTTGCGGGGTGATTTGCTCCTTGCCCCATTTTGCAGCTGCTGGGTACGGCAAGAGCCTCAGGTAGCTGCTGTGCACGAAACCCAGTGATGGAGACACGTTTAATGGAATCGAACCTCTTCAGCACAGATCAATCCCTGCTTTCTTGCTGTTTCTCTCCCTCTTTGCACCCTCCTGGGTGTACCAGCCATGTGCCGACAAAAAAAACCTGCCCAGAATCCACGAGCAAGTGGCTGAGGAAAGGAAATTCCACGAAAGTCACACAAACATCCCGGCGACGGAACATGCAGCTCCCCAGGGTCTGCTGTGGACGAACTGTGCAGGCAGCAAAATAAAGCTCAGAGCAGCACCAGCTTCTGCAAAAATGAAGGAAGCAGAATGTACCAGGAGGCAGGAGCGCGCATCGTGCTGCCCGGCCCCAGGACCAGGATACTTGGAAAAGAACAATGACATCAGAACACGACTTTTTGACTTTGGAGCGTGCTGCGGAGCCGGGAAGCATCGTCATCCCGGGATCGTGCTGGCTGCGGTTCATGGATGGGTCCTGCAGGTCCAAGCAGTGAAAAAGCCAATATTGGAGCAGCTGTTTGTGCCTTTCCTTGCCCCACACAGACCCCGCAGCATCTCCAGGGCCACAGAGAGGAGCAGATCCGACACGAGCTCCTTACTGTTGCCGTTATGATGCTTCTCTTCCTCCCGAGGGCTTGTCCCCTGGCTCTGGATGGAGCCAAGCCACTCCCCAGCCTGGCTTTCCTGGCTCCCCAATTCCTGCTTTTTCCCCCCAGGAGGCTGGTGGTGAACAGTGGGGTCTTGGGGGACCCCAAATCCTGCCCTGGCTGCTCCCCCAGGATGGGAGAAGGGGTGAGGGGCTGGAGGAAGAGGGGAGCAGCTGGGGAGGGAAGGGAAGAGAGGGTTTAGCGATAGCTCTTGCTTGTCCCTCTGGGGAAAAGCATCTGATTAAATCACGATCCAGGGTTGCTCTTCGTTCCCTATATTATTAGCTTGTCTCATTTTATTAAATCTCCTTTAAGGCTTTTCAAAAGAAGCACGTAATTCACAACATATAATTTTTCCCAGATGAGATCTGATGAAGAAGCGGGCTGCTCTGTCACTGGAGACTGGGGGTGGTGGGTTTATTTCTTTCCTTCCCCCACCCTCTACCTCTTTTGCACCACTTTTCATGTCTCTTGATTCCTTTTAGCATTTGGGATTTGATTAACAGAGGATTTGAAAGCCTGAGACATGTCTCAAATCCCCAATTCCTTGAGTCATCCAGGCGAGGGGCGGTGAGAGCTCCCTTGGAGACGCCACCGCGGTGCCCAGGGCGATGGAGCTCCCGCTGCAGCCTCCCGCACGCCCAGAGCAGGGTCCCGCTGTGCCCCAGTCCCCAGACTTTCTGCATCCACTGCCCTCCTCCCCTCTTTGGGGTGTGCTTGCTGACATGAACTTGGGGTTTGGCTTCGTCACCTGGCTGCCTTGGGGACAGGGTGCCCCACTCTCTGTCAGCATGTCCCCTCCCAGGTGACATTAACCCACGCGTGATAACCCCGCGGCACGGCTGGGCCAGGAGCTACGTGCAGAGCGGGGCTGGGGTTCCTCGAGCTGGGGACGTCCCGGGAATCATAGAACCACAGAAGGGTTTGGGTTGAAAGGGACCTTAAAGCCCATCCAGTGCCACCCCCTGCCATGGGCAGGGACACCTCC
>NW_010115228.1:47464-48510 GCF_000699245.1 Pterocles gutturalis | reverse complement strand
CACAGGGAAACATTTCTTCCCAATATCTCATCTCAATCTCCCCTTTCAGCTCTCCTCCCAGTTTCCTCTGCTCCCTGTTTCCATCCCATCTCACACCATCCCATCGCCCGCGGTTTGCTCAGAGGCAGCAGCATCCCACCAGCTTTTTTTTGTTTGCGTGTCCTAGCCGTGTCCCCAGCCTCCAGCACCTTCTGCTCTCTTCCCAAGAGTGGCAGCGTCCCTGGGATTAGAGAGAAATGTCACCTGTAACCAGAGACGGGCAGCGCCGGGGCTTGGGATTTTTAATATAGGGCACGGGGGAGCGGGAGGCTGGGTGACCCCAGCGGATGCGTTGCTACAGATTTCAGGAGGGTTCCCATGGAAATCGCAGCAGCTGCTGGGGTTAGAGGACAGAAATGAAATCCCAGGAGGAGGCAGGGAGCCGGCCGGGCAGCGACGGGCTGGAGCGGGCAGAGGGATGCGCAGCCAGCACCAGGGGCTCAGATCCTGGGGGTGTTCTGTGTCTGGGTCCCTCATCCGTCCCCACTGCTCTGGTCACGGGTCCGGAGGGGGCTGAGGGCAGCCCAGGGTTTGGGGCTGCGGTGGGGGAGTATCAGGGTTGGGAAGGTTGACCTAGGCGAGGGCTGAGCCTCACTCCATGCTGGTGCCCAAACTGAAGACCCTGGAGGCTCCCGCAGATGCTCAGCAGAGCCATGGGCAGACCCCAGCCCCAGCATTGCCTTCCTGGGGGGCTCTGGCTGCTCAGCCGCCCTCCTGCAGCCCCGGTTCAGAAAGGAGCCGTGCTCCGTAAACAATTCTCCTCCAAATGCGACATGGAAAAAGCAGCACATTCCTATGATTTTATTTTTTTTTTTGAAATAAGATCCGAGGAGGATGCGGCACAGCATGGCCAGCTCGCCGGGCTGTCCCGGGCGGCTCTTTTAGTGTGTGGATCAAAGAAAACAACCTCGGAACTCGTCCTCTGGCACATGGCGGGGGCTCCATGCGTAAAGTACCCCCGGGGTGGAGGTGGGCTGGGGCTGGGGTGGGATGGATGGTGTCACCGT
>NW_010115228.1:45690-47451 GCF_000699245.1 Pterocles gutturalis | reverse complement strand
GGGAGATGGTGGGCACACGGTGCGGCTGCTCTCCTGGTGCTGGGGGTCATCCCAAAGCATCTCCCAGGTACCCAGGAGATGGGGGCTGCCAGCATCCGCAGACCCCAGGGCAGAAGCCCACCAGCGGTGCCCATGTGCAGCTCAAGCCTGGGATTTTATGGATCCTGGTCCTACCCCAGGCATTCGGCTGGGCTCCAACACCTGGAAACAGCTTCCCACCAGGGTGTTCTTCCCTTTGCATTTCTTTGTGACCATGGAGAAGCCCCGGCTGCTTTCCCCGTGCAGTGGGATCGGGGAGATATTATCCCCTGTAAGGTGAAGTCCTGTCGTGTCCCCCATCTGCCCTCCCTGGACTACGGGGGGCCCAATACACCAGCCAGTGCCCAAACTGCCCCCAAAAGCCCCCATTCCCCTGCGCTCAAAGCTCAGCTTTGCTTTGGCAGCACATCCCAACGGCCGGCAGCCAAGTGCATCCCCTGCCCACCGAACATCCCCGCTGAGGTTCAGCCTCGGCGTCGGGATGCGGGAGCCACCGCCGCAGCCCCCAATTCCCTCCGTATCCCAAAAATACACCAGCCAGTGCCCAAACTGCCCCCAAAAGCCCCCATTCCCCTGCGCTCAAAGCTCAGCTTTGCTTTGGCAGCACATCCCAACGGCCGGCAGCCAAGTGCATCCCCTGCCCACCGAACATCCCCGCTGAGGTTCAGCCTCGGCGTCGGGATGCGGGAGCCACCGCCGCAGCCCCCAATTCCCTCCGTATCCCAAACAGCAAAAGCACGGACTCAGCAAGCCAGGTCCGGCAAGAAAAAAAACCCCGGTCGCACCAAGCCAGGTCCGGCAGGAGCCCAAAGGGAATCGTGACTTCTCCGTCGCTGCCGTGACTGCTCCGTGTGTTTATTCCCCGTTCCTGGCTATCCGTGGTTGTTTGCCATGTCAGGGCCAGTGGCTGTCCCCCCCTGCATTTATTTAAGCAGTGCAGCCTTGCAGGGTGAAAGCAAACATAAACAGGGGGTTACAGGTGGTCACCATGGAGGGCAGCGCCTTCGGGGACGTGTCCCCTGTTCCGGATGTCCCCACCATCAAGTTGCCATCAGGGAAAGAACCTTGGGATGTTGCCTCCATCTCCCAAAACATCCCTGGATGGAGCATCCCACGTGCTTGGGCACCGCGTGCCCATCGCTGGGGCAGTTTGGGTTTGTACAGGTGACCCTCCCACCACTGAAAAAAAAAAAAAAAAAAAAAAGACATGCGGTTTCATGGGGAGCCACGTGCGGGGAGCCACGCGAACAGCCACGTGGGGAAACCCAAGTGTGGCGCGAGGGTGGGCACAGCCGCTGCCAGGGCGGCGGGGACAGGGTGACCCGAGGCAGCGTGGGTGCGATGGACTTGGTGACCCGGCCATCCCTGCCAGGCTGGAGTTGTCATTTAACCAGTTTCTCCTTTCCCGGTGTTTGCTCTGGAGAAATGACCCAAACATCAAGGGAGGCGTTATCGGCAGCATCTGCACACAGCCTCACGTCCGGCAATTCCCAAGGCTGCAAACAAACCCCCCTGCCAAGCTCAGCCGCGACCTGGCCAGCCCCACGCTGGATTTCCAAGACATGAAGTTCCAAAAACAGACCCCGGACCACATTTCCAGGGACCCCACTTAGTGCTCAGCACCTCCCTGGGAGCTGAGGGATGCGCCCGCCCGTGCCGGCACGGCGCTGGGTCTGCAACCGGCCGGTCCTGGGGGTGCGGCGGGGTCGGGTTGGCCCTTCA
>NW_010115228.1:44273-45674 GCF_000699245.1 Pterocles gutturalis | reverse complement strand
GACCCAGCGGCCGTGGGGTCCATCCCTGCACCAGCGCAGGATACGGCCCAGAACAGCCAGGCACCATCCCTGGGAATGGGAAGGGGGGAAATAGCTCCGACACGACCAATGCTTCATCCTCAGCCTGAAGGTTTCATCCCCACCCTCTGTAATCTTAAATTCTTCGAAATATTAGGCAATTGGAGAGGAATCACATTTTTTCCTTATAACTAGGGAGAGTCCCCTAATCCCTGGCTGTTAAATACTATAAAACATTATAAATGAAGGTCTCTCTGTGTTCTCCTCCCTGCAGCACCGGCCAGGACCAACCCCTGTGCCTACGGGATGAAGGCAGGCTCAGACCAGGCTTGAGCATCACCTTCCAGTGCCTCGGGTCCGCTTGAGGGAACAGAGCAGACGCCTCTGAAACGTCAAACTCCAGCTTTAGAGCAGCCAGAACCGGTTCTGCGAAGGCAAGCGACACGTTAATCCGTGCTGGCCGCTGCAGGAAGAGTTACTATAAATGGGGATCTATCTGGCAGAGCCCCAGACAAACCTCTGTGCGATGCGCAGCCGACGCGGAGCGGCCGGGAAGTGGGACAGGCTGGGTGTGAGATGGTGGATGAAGGGGGAAGGAGTCCCTGAAACTGGTCCCAGCGCAGCACCAAACCCTGGTGCTTTCAGGATGCTGCTGGAAGAGCAGCTTCATCACTGGGGTTTATAGTGACAGGGACCCATTTTGGGGGGCTGATGGTGGCTGGGGATGGGAACAGGGGTTTGCGTGGCCTCATGGTGGGGACAGGGGAGGGCGTACGTGGTCCCCAGGCTGGGAATGAGACAGCACCAATACAGCCCTTGCTGCGTTCCTGTTAGGAGTCATCTTTTCCTAACAAGCACATGTCTCTTCGGTAAATACTGATTTCACCTATGAACAAATGTGAATTTATTTACATCAGAGACTTTGAGCCAGGACTGGCAACTCTGACATAAAATGAATAATGCAACGGATCCTCTCCTTGCCGGTTGCTATGGGTACTGGGCTGTTTTAGCCTCCGTTTATAAACATTAACGGTGAAGGGGATGTGGAAACTTATCTAAAAATAAAATACTATGTCCAAGTCTTTAAGAGGAAGGTCGTTGAGATGGCGATTAAAAAAATCCTCGTGTAATGGCTCTGAAGCGGTGAAACACAAACAGCATCCGCCAGCCCGGCCGGAGGAAACAGAACGGGACTGAAAAGGCTGAGCAATGCCCAAAGGGTGAATTACAACATGCAAAAGCAAAAGGAAATGGAATCGTTTTGCAGAGGTGACACTGAGAAAAGGGAGGACCCTCTGCCGAGGGGACGATGCGATGCTGAGCTGTGGCACCGCATCCTGGTGCCAGCACAGGAGCCGGCAGCAGCGCAGCTCCCTGCTCCAG
>NW_010115228.1:37170-43918 GCF_000699245.1 Pterocles gutturalis | reverse complement strand
TGGAGGGGGCCGAGGCACCGACACGGCCAGGGATGGGATATCTGCAGGGTGCGGATGGGGACTGACTCTTCCCCTTGGTCTCCTCCGTGCTGGGGTTTCCCCATGGGACAGCTGCCAGCCCTCCGTCCCCTTGGGCAGTGGTTTGGGTCGTCCGTTCGTATCTACGAGCTTTCAGTCGCCTTTCTCGGAGCCTTTGCAAAGGGCTCTGCAGGGGTGGACACTGCAGCTTTGGCCAGGGAGGTTCCCTCTCCCCAGAAAAGGGGTTTGATGGTGGGTTCGCAGCAGGTTTTCTTGTTCAGTTCGCAGCAGTTTCCCCTCTTCCTTCCCCAGCTGTGTCTGAACGCCCTCAGCCCTCTCCATCGCTTCACCCAAGCTTTTTTTTTTTTTTTTTGGCTCTTCGGCAGCATCTTCAGATGATCTTTGGGATGAGCTGGAGCCGGTGCTTCCCCGCGCTCAGAGCTGGCTTCTGAAAGGTCCCCAGTGTCTCCATGGTCACTCTGCTTCTCTCCCAGTCTGGGGCTGGAGCTGAACTGCTTTATTCTCTGCAGATCTCCAATAATCGCTGCGGGAGGAGAGGTCGGGAGGTCCCACGCCACGCGGCTCCCGGCAGAGCGTCCCCTTCGTGGCATCAGCCACAGTGACCCGGCAATGGGGACGAGGACCTGGGGACAGGGACCTCCAGCTCCCGTGGGCTGCAGCAAGGAGGTGCCACCCTGCTGGGGCTGTTCCTCTGATCGCTTCCAATACTGCAGGGCACTCAGCTGGCTCATTAAGGGTTGCTGGGCTAATTAGTAGGATACATCTCAGTAGGAAAACGGGCAAATCGGACAGCGTGGGGACCGGAGAGGCACGCTGCACCGAGGAATCCGAGACGCTGCTTTGCAAAAGGCAAAGAAACAAGAGGCTGGTAAGGACCTCACTGGTGCTCCAGCATCTTTCCTGGGGCAGATGCACCGGGAGTTTCCAGGCATTTAACCCCATGGAAAGGAGCCTGGGCAGAAACTTGTGCTTTTGCAGAAGCATTTGGCCCCAAAAAGCAAGCCCAGGCTGTTTCTGTGGTGAGACGGTGCAAAACCATGTGCAGAGATGCTCCTGGCTCGGGCACGGAGCAGCCTGGAGCAGGGATGCAGGATTTCAGGCACGGAGCAGCCTGGATCAGGGATGCAGGATTTCAGGCACGGAGCAGCCTGGAGCAGGGATGCAGGATTTCAGGCACGGAGCAGCCTGGATCAGGGAGTTGCAGGCACGGAGCAGCCTGGAGCGGGGATGCAGGATTTCAGGCACAGAGCAGCCTGGAGCAGGGATGCAGGATTTCAGGCACAGAGCAGCCCGGAGCAGGGATGGAGGATTTCAGGCATGGAGCAGCCTGGTGCAGGGATGCAGGATTTCAGGCATGGAGCAGGCTGGAGCAGGGATGCAGGATCTCCCTGTGTGGTGGTTGGACACACGTCCTCCCGCACCACTCCTGCTGCTTGCTGAAGCACCTGCCAAGGCCAATAGCTGCTTTTTTTCTGCCTAATTTAGACTAAGCCTGGAGCCTCATAGCTCCCCAGCAATTTTCCCTCGCACTGACTCTCAAGTACATAATCAAAATAATTTGGGGTCTGCTGGGTGGGTGCCAAGAGGCGGATGCAGCCGCCGCTGTGTAAAGCCTTCCTGCCTGGGCTTTTGCAGGGGTTTGAAGCTCAAATCCCTTGAGAAGCGCAGGAAGGGCTCTGGAGGAGCTGGGGAGGGCAGGGCTGGGCAGGGTGCACTGGGAGGGTGGGTGATGGTCCCCTCCCCAGCTGATGTGGGTGGGGGGAGCCCAGGAAAGCAGCCCCTCTCGCTGAAATGCCCATCAGCAAACATACCTGCTGCTACTTGTCCTTCGCTGCCTTCTGTTTCTGCTGATATATTTCCTCTGTGAAAGGCCTGTGGTCGGGAATGTGGGGAGAGACACAATGGAGGGGTAAAAGAAGGGGGAAAGAATTAAAATCGAGACCACTGTGTGCTCTCCTTTGGGCCCTTCATCTATTCCTGTGCCATGGCGATGCTCGGCTCCGTCTCTCTGGACCCTGGAGCAGCTCCAAGCTGCTTCCACCCAGGACCATCCCTGCACCGAGTGGGACGAGGCTCAGCACCCACCCGGACTCCCCGGCACGCAGACCAGCCTCAGCTCTGTTTGCATCTCCTCCTCCCTTGCAAACACAAAAGACCTTTCACTGCTGGAGTACAACCGCTGCTTCTGGGAATAATTCTGGGCTGTTCTGTCCTGGGCTGCCGGGCTATTGTGGTGCTAAATATCAGAGAAGCCCATTCAGGGAACTACAAAATGCAAGCTCTTCTTGCAGGGTCTTTTCAGATGACACAATGATCCTCTCATCCTCTCACTGCTTTCCTTATTGCTCTCGTACAGACAATCAGGCACCCGAAAGAAAAAAAAAAATCTCATTTTGATAAAAATAAACAAATAGATAAATGTTCCTAGAACTCAGCAAATAGTTTCAGACAGGAATCTGCCCATTATCAAAACAATGAAAAAACAATCCTCTGTTTTCCTTCTTCCCCGCTGAATTAATTGGAAAAAATCATCTCAGCTTCTGCAGTTCCCTGAAACCTCTGGAGTTAAAGCTGGTAGAAATAATTAGAAGCTCTCCAGCTCTGCAAAGCTACTCACCCCTCGTACTGCATTGCGATTGTGTAGGAAATTGCCACTACAGCTGTCAGCAAAAGGCCAGCTGGGCTTGCATGCCTGTTTTGAAAGAGAGGGAAAAGATCAGGTAAGTAAATGGGCTTATGCAAGACCTGGTTTAGAAAGTGAAATGAAACACTGGGCTCCAGGAGAGCACTCTCTTGCTCATTAAACAGAAATGAACAAAAGGGTTTTTGTTTTTTTTTTTTTACTTAATGTTAACTTAGACAGATGTTACTTGGCAAGGACTCTTCCCCAGCCGACTTTGGTGACTTCTTTTAAGTCTGATCCCTGCATGTCTCTGCTAAGAGAGCTTCTGCTTTGATGCTAAGTCCTGAGATTAGAAGGCTGTTTAATAGCTGAGCAGCTGCTTACGTACGGCCGTGGCTCCCAGCCAGACTATACGGGAAATGCCTGATGTGCACAGAAAGACCGGCCACCCAGGGCGCAGGAGATCTGGCAAACGGAGCAGCGGATGGTATCGAAAACATCGAAACGGTGGCTGAGCCCTCGCAGGGCTGGGGATGGGAAGGGCTGGGAAGGGATGGGAAGGGACGGGAAGGTCCATCCTGCCCTCCAAAGGGTGCTGTCCCAGGGCTGGGTGCGTGGGGGCTTGGTTCACATTTAAACCCTCTTCAAGATGTTCAACACGTCCTGTCACCTCCCCAAGGCTCCTGCTGAGCGGTGTCCCTCAGCACACGGTCAGCAGGCGCAGCACCGGGGACCGATGCCACCCACCCGCTGCATTGTCCGGTTACGGGCAGAGGTGCTGGAGGGCTGGGGATGTGACGGGAGCGGCTGCTCCTTTTAGCACTGACGCCAAAGAATCGGGATGAAAAATATCCTCGTCACTTGCTGCTCTTCAGACAGACGTCAACAGAGGCTGCAAACCTGCACGGCCCACGTGAGGACACTTCTTTGATGCTTGGCGTGAAAACACCTGAGGCAGGTGGTGGCGAAGGCATCGGGGGCTTTGCCAAGGTGCCAGGATTTTGCTGGTGGGTTACAGTCCCCAAACCAGGTGCTGACACCATCCTGGGGTGTGTAAATTCCTCCTGGTGACAGCAGCCACACCAGCACCCGCAAGGTCCCAGCCCCATCTCCCCAGCCAGGAGCGTGGCTGTACCACAGCCCCCCCCAACCCCCCTTCTCCATCCTGCGCCTCCAGCTGATGGCTGCAGGTGTTGCCTTTAATTAGGACACTGCTGATTGCCCTTAATTGCTGGTCGCAGCTCAGCTCTGAGTGGGACAAGAGCTGGCTGTCAGCAAAAAAATGTACTGAGCTGGTCCTTGGTGAGGATAAACATCCTGCAAGCTTTGTGGGAGGGGACTAGTCCTGTCGGGAAAACATGTCTTTAGAGGAGAGAAAAAATTACGTAAACCTGGTTCTGGACCCGCCATCAGGTACTGCCTGGCCACATGTTCCTGGAGAGACACAGACAAATCTTCACCTTTTCACTGTTTCCATTTTGCAAGAAGTTTTTTTCCCTCATTAGGAAGCGTTGGGCAAGTTCTTCCTTTCCCAACCCCCTGCTATTACATGCTTAGTCATGCCTCCTCCTTGATTGGTATCAGAGAGAACAAATTTGCATGATTGTTTGTTGACAGCGAGACCTCTAATTGCATCATTTGGCTGCAGCATCGGCTCTGATTTACACAGCCTGTTGCCGTGAGTTAAAACACTTCCCTAGCAGAGATACACAAAGCTGTCCCCGAACAGCTAACGCTCCGTTTGTCTTTCCGGAGAAACCAGGCTGCTCCAGGTGGGTGATGAGAAGCAGCTGGGTGAGTTGGTTCATCTCACCAGCTTGACCTACACATTGGGCAACGGCTCGTGTCGCAGCAGGGTCGACGACAAGTCAGCCAGGAAGGTTTTGTGGTCTTGGTAGGACTTTTTTGGATAAGAAGTCTGTCCGTCCCCAACCTTTGCTGCAGCTCCCTGTGGTTGCGGGTTGGCTGCAAGAGTGATGCTGGGGGCTCACATCCTTCCCGCCGGTCCGGGGTGTTGGACGTGGGACACCCGCTTTGCCCTTTTCTCCTGGAGCTCCTGTTTTTGCGGTGACCGGTGGAGGTGCCTTCTCCAGACACATTTTTGTGCCGCCAGTGGAGCCAGGGATAGCTGCGATATCCTGCAAGGGAGCAAACAGCAGCCCCACGCCAGGCGGTGAAGGCTGGACCGGGTCGGAGGGCAGGCAGTCTGGTGAGCTGCCAGGCTCGCTGACGTTATGTGGGGTGTGCCCTTACAGATGAAAACAAATCAATCCTTTGGCCTCTGATGCCACGATACAGAGCATGATACATCACTGAGGGAGGATAAATACGCTCTGCGTTCTGGGTCTGACCCAAACCAGACGGCAGAGACATTCCTCCAGCATCCCTCCCACTGCCACGGGGCTGGGACGTTAGCTCTGGCCTCCGAGGGCAGACACTCAACATCTTCTGAAAGCCCGGGGACTTCAGAAGAGACCTAGGACTCCCCAAAAATATTTCAGCAACCTGAGCTGAAATCCCAGGGAAGAGAAACAGCCAAAGCCACCAGGCAGGCGGGCAGTGTCCTGGTGCCACTTTGCACAGCTCCAGCAATTTGTTAACAGCAATTATTTGCCATGCCTGGCCGCCCTTTATGGTAGCAGCCTTTTAACGAGCACAGGAGGCAATTGCACTGTTGTCTGGAGCCATTTGAAGCTGCTTTTGCCCAGGATTGCGGTGGAAGACCAAGCAACGTGCGCCCGGTGTGAGGCTGCTCTCTCGCAGGGGTGAAGAGGGGATTTCTGCGGCAGAAACAGCTCAGGAGGGTTCAGCTGGTTCTGTAAAGGTTCTAGGAAATAGTTCAATGCTCATCTTCAAAAAATAAAAATCTATTTTTAACTTCTCCTGGTCAAATTCCTCATTTTGTGCTGTCATGGGAGTGGTGGTGCCAGTGGTCTCTGGCTGTGGTGTGGTACGGGGGGGCTCATCCTGCCCCAGCTCTGCCCCATCCTCCCCAGCCATACCCACCCTGCCGTCACCGCTGCCAGCCCCTCCCCCACAGCTGGCTCTCCTGCCCGCCACGTCCCCGCAGCGAGCTCACCCCAGCTCTCATGCACCATTTCCCAGGATTTGGACCCAATCCAGCACCGTGGGTCTGGCAGGAAGGTACACAGCCTGGCGCAGCCAGCCCCCATGGTGCTGGGGGGTGGATTTCAAGGGCTCAGTGGAGACAGGAGAGAAACCACCAGCTTGAGGTGTTGCCAGGGCTGCACACATGGCTGAAAAGGTGACAAGAAAGTGGCAAAGCACTTCATTTTTTTTTTCCACCAAAGCAGAAGCGAGGTGGTGATGCTCAGGAGCACCAGCGCAAAGTACCTCGTGCTAACGGCCCGTGATGCTCCGCGGGGTCCCCGTATAACACAGCTATTTTTTTTTTCTCCTGGGCAAATAAATAAAATGTGATATGAAATGAAAACCACATAAAACTTGCTCCACAGAAGAGAGTATATTGCTCATTTGCTGCTAAATGGCAGCCAATTCATCTCCTCCTAAGCAGGCTATTACGGCGTGCTGGATCACACGAGGAGTGTTTTGGAAGTGTTATCACCGTGCAGTGGGGGAAAGGGCATCTTGGCTTGTTTTGTTTTTTCCAGAGGTAATTACAGGGTCACGTTGATCCCCAGTATCACTGCCCTGCCCCTGCCGAGTGGCACCCGGCATGAATTCAGCCCTGGCTGTTGGTTTTTCCACGAGCAGAGCCTGCCAAGGACCTCGTTCAGCTGCAGAGCGTTTGCTGATGCTTCCTCTACCCAGCGCTTGGCCGTTACTTATTTTTCTACAATTAATGCTACGAGCCTTTTATGACAGCAGAAGACTTTGCATGCATGCACAAAAATAGGAGGTGAGAAGTCACAGCATGTTGCACTTTCCCTGCCATTTTATTGCTGCCTGCCATCACCCAGTGCTCCTTTGGCCCCCGATGCAGCCCTGCCGAGCACAGACCCCACGTCTGAAAGACCCGGAGCTGTTGGAGCGGGGCCAGAGGAGGCACAAAGATGGTCCGAGGCTGGAGCAGCTCCCGTGCGGGGGCCGGCTGGGAGGGGTTGG
>NW_010115228.1:27777-36901 GCF_000699245.1 Pterocles gutturalis | reverse complement strand
AGGCCAGGCTGGATGAGGCTTTGGGCAACCTGGGCTAGCGGGAGGTGTCCCTGCCCATGGCCGGGGGTCAGACTAGATGATCTTTAAGGTCCCTTCCACCCCAAACCATTCTGTGATTCTACGATTTGCGCTACGGCCGGCAGCGTTCGCAGGGGCACGTACTCACATGAGGGCCCAGCCCAGGTAGACGGCTGTGCTGCCCCAGTACATGGGGTTATCCAGGACACTGAAGGGGAAGCTGGTCACTTTTGCCTCCATCAGGATGCCGAAGTAATCACCTAGAGAACAAACAGAGGGTTTCCCGTTAGGCTCCATGAAGCCGAGAGTTGTGGGGGGGCTCTGGCACCCTCCCTGTGCCATGGGCATCCCTGCCATGGAGGCAGAGTGAAGGCAAACGAGGGGTTTCGCTGCTGACTTCCAGGCTGAGAAAACACCAACCGACAGGCTGGCTGTTTACTCTGT
Source organism: Pterocles gutturalis (assembly GCF_000699245.1). Taxonomy (NCBI): domain Eukaryota; kingdom Metazoa; phylum Chordata; class Aves; order Pterocliformes; family Pteroclidae; genus Pterocles; species Pterocles gutturalis. Next base: position 36,439 of record NW_010115228.1, on the reverse strand, counting down.
GTCCATCAGCTTTTCCAGGAATGGCTCTTGGCCCACGAGGAAGGTTTGTGCATTGCAGCAAGGCTACAGCAGCCACGTCCCTCATCGGGAGGCAGCTCTCGAGGTCCCAACTGGCCAGTTCTGGCTTTCTCATTTGAAAACCACCCGTCTGATGCCCCTCAATGAGGAAGCAAGTGCTCAGGATCAAAACCATTTAATGGGGAAATAAGCCCAGCGCACTGTAATGGCGTTTGAAGATGTTCTAATCACGACCGCCACCACCAAATGCCCTCATTCAGTGTCACCCTCATCTCATAGTTCAGTGAATTTCTCAGAATTTCAGAAAATAGCACCTCTGCCTACAAAACACTCAATTATCAGCATGATGATGATGATGATAATAGGTGATTGTCAGATTGTCAGTAATGAGGAAAGCTTTCAGAACTGTCAGCATCCAACCGGCTCCCTATCTACCTCGCAGTAATCCTTCCACCCTCCTGAAAGGAGCCTGGAAAAGAAATGACAACCAAGGAGATGTTGTGCAGCTTATGAGCAGCATTTCAGGGAGGGGAGAAAGAGCCTGGATGCAGATCTCTGACTTTTGTTGGTCTTACAAGCAAGACCACAAAGCCCAGCAAGGATTTTGCTCTGTTTCTGCTGCAGAAGATGCACCATCCACCTGCGAGGAGCAGTGCTGGTCCATTGCAGCATCCATCTGCGAGGAGCGGTGCTGGTCCATTGCAGCATCCATCAGCAAGGAGCGGTGCTGGTCCATTGCAGCATCCATCTGCAAGGAGCAGTACTGGTCCATTGCAGCATCCATCTGCAAGGAGCGGTGCTGGTCCATTGCAGCATCCATCAGCGAGGAGCGGTGCTGGTCCATTGCAGCACCCATCTGCGAGGAGCGGCACTGGTCCATTGCAGCATCCATCATTGAGGAGCGGTGCTGGTCCATCAGCCCAGGGAGCTGTCACCGCCCTGGGTCACGTTCCCAGCTCTGCTGCCAGCCCCATTCCCTGACCTTGGGCAAATCTCCTCCATCCCTCCTGATGCTATTGTGCACCGATCATAATATCAGTCTTTCTTATAGCACGGAGGGTGGTGAGGATTAACGTATGGTGAGAAAGTGCTTGGAAATCCAGATAAAAGGCATTACAGGAGTGCAAACTATTCAAGGTTATTATTATTACCTGGATCGTAGTGTAATTTCTTTGACCTCACATGGTGCAAAAACATTTATTTCTGAGGATAAACAGTGCCTGCCCAATTAGACAATGCTTTTGGGCTTTAACTACAGGCCACTAAGTGAGATAATTGCCTGGTATTCATACTATATGTTCTCACAGTCGCTTGGCAATACATCTCGGAGATTGTTCTGGTAGAAAGAACACATCACCCCCCGCCACAGCCCATTTCTGTGCTTTCTTATGTGTCAAAATGCTTCATTACACCCTGCCCGCCCTCGCCTTTGGGCTCTGAACACCCCGCTCCCTGAACGGCGCTGGCACCCGGGAGGTTTGCACAAAGCCTGGGGTCCATGGGGCTGAGCCCGGCAGTGGGGGGGTGCAGGACTCTCCCGGGGGGCTCCCCGCAAGCACGAGCACACAGCAGCCTGCTCCCCCAGGACACAAGCTCTTCCTGATGTAAACCCTGTCTCTAAAGCCACCCAGTTAAACGAACATGACCATCAAAGAGGACTGGCAATATTTCTTCTATCCAGGCAGGTGCTAAGGGAAAGGACCGAGAAGCCTGGGCATCTCCTGTGCCTCCGTTAAGCCCTTGAAGCAGGAATCTGTTCCTTGTCAGGCTGGGGGACTTTGGCGTCTAATTGGGGTTATTTTTTGCTGAAGATCAGTGTAACCATCTCACTGCAAAGGGAAGACACTTTGGATCGTGGCAGCAAAAAGCCATCTGATGCACTCCACAAGGTCCCCCACAGCCCCCGGAGCCCAACCTGGGCTGAAGCACCATCACGGCTTCCCTCCGCAGAACCATCGGCTTCAGCAGAGCCCAGTGACAGACTTCGGTCACGTCAGATTTACTTGAAATGTTGGTCAATGCTGGGAGGAACTGCGCTCGGGTGCGAGACAGATGGGCTCAGACAGGCAGAGCCGCCCCTCGGTGCCCTCCGCCTCCGGGAAGCCAAGCTCTTGTTGCTACGTTCGTTAGGAAATAGGGCAAACGGGGAGGAAGACGGTGCTGAACTGATGCTTGAATCCCAGCGAGGGCACGGTGCAGAGCCCAGCACCAGCAGGATCGCTCTGTGGGGGGACGGCTGCCGGGGTGAGGGGCCACATCCAGCTGCTGCAAAGAGGGGCTGGGGTCATTGTGGCTGTGCGGGACATGGGGGGCACAGGAAAGTGGCTCCTGCTGCACTGTTTAGCCCACATTTAAGAGCCAAAGTGCTCTGCAGCAGCTTCAAAGCTTAAATGTGCTGTTAGAGGGGAATGTAATGGGCACCCCGATGGGGTCTCCGTACCCTGCCTGGTTCAGCCCTCACTGCTGCAGAAAATCCAAGCTGGAAGGGTCAAATGCTGTTCCAGTAAGTTTTTGAAGTGTTTGGGTGTTGGAGGCTCTCTCAAAACTTCTCTTGAGCTCTGTGAGAAGCTGGATGCCCCCTTCTTGCCAAAGCAGCGCAGCCCTTTGCTACCTGCAGCCAGCCGTGCTGTCACTGCTGGGGGACCTGCTCCTCCCCAGCGCCAGCACATCCCCGATACCCGGCACGCACGAGGACGTTGGATCCTCAGAGACCTGCAGACGCCTCATCCTCTCCATGTCTGGGTAAGAAGCCACGCTGAGCAGCATTCTCCATTAAGAGTTTGCTGACTTGGGGGCTTGCGTGGAGCTGAGAAGCTGCTATCGGTCCCAGGATGGATGCTCTGCGGGGCTCCAGCTGGTCCATACCTCCATGGTACAGAGGTGCTGAGCCAGCCTGGCTGCACCAGCACATGGTCTTGGCATCTCCCCACCCTGACTCAGCTCTGCCCTGCTGCCCATCACGAGCTGGCCTTGCTCCCTGCTGCGTCACGCAAGGCTTGGAGCCGTGCAGCCTCCGCCCGGTGTGCCGGTGGCAAGGGAGAGCCTCCGCCGGCAGGAAGGATGGAGCAGAAGTGCCTGATACGGGCCACTAACTGCCTCTTCCCTGTCCAGGGGGATACGGGAGCCACCGGCCATGCAGAGCAGAGGGGGCCAGGGCCACTCACTGCTTACGCCGAGCCTGACTCACTTGTTTGCTTTTCCCCTGCGGTTCGAGTCCACTGGATCCTCCCGGTCGGATGAATCAGACTTTACGTAAACAGCCCCAGACCTGGCTGAACTTCAGGAGCATTCAAGCAGCTCTGGCTGGCGGGTTCTCTTGTGCCCGGCCTCCCTGGACACGGCTCCGCAGGCACGGCATTGCTCCTGGGGGCTGCGGGGGATTTTGGAGGATGCTGGTGCCCAGGGGGACAGGGGTGTAACGCTGGGCCAGGAGCGGGGCTGCACAGCTGAAGGGTGTAGGCACACGTTGAGGAGTGCTGAGCTCTATTTCTAGCTGTAGGATCTTGGCCAACTCAACACATTTCTTTGCAACTCCACTTGAAAGCAGGAAGGCTTATTACCTCCCTCTCTTCTTCCTGGCGACGCTGCAGGAGCTAATTGAATCTGGTTTGTAAAGCACTTGCAAAAGCACAGCCTAAACGCAGTGTCAAAGCTGGGGCTGTGATTATTTCAGCCAGCGGGAGCTGCCCCTTTCCTTCGATATTTATTGTTCCTGTCTCTGTTTTATTTTTATGAATTCCACACATACTGGCATGTTTTTAAAGTCAACAACGTTAATAGAATTACTCTCTAAATGGAAAAGCAGGCACAGTGGAAAATGCTTTCTGCCATAAAGCGGCAGATAAAAGAATCTGTCAACGAACGTCAGGTTTATTGCAGAGGGAAGAGCAAACAAGATCCCGCCTCGGCACGTGTGTCGAGCAGGTGGGGGCTCAGAGCAAGGTTGCCGGAGGGCTCCCACCCACTGTGCCGGCGCCGACCTCCTCGTGGGGGCTGTACTTGGGGGTCCCTTTTCTGGGGGGACATCTGAACTGTCAGATGATCTGCTGCTTTCCAAAATTTCAGGCTCGACACTGAAGGTGATGGGACCCACCGTATAAAACCACGGTGCCATCTCCTCTGTGCAAGGTAACGGCATGGTTAGATCATGCTTTGGTATCATAAAGAGGAGACCAAATCTAACAGCCCCGAAGGCAAGGACAAGGAAATTTGTACAGACTCAGCCCTAGCAAAAGACCCCTGCGAGGATTAAATGAGCTTTCTGGTGAAGCTGTTGAATTTTTAGTGCTTACCTAGGAACGTCCCGGTGAATCCTAGAGCTAAGAAGCTGGAGATGACGAACAAGGTCCCCACGGCCAAGATGGCCAAGCCTGAGTAATAGCCCCAGTGGCAGTCCAAGCCCTCCAGCCTCGGCTGGCTCTTCATGGCTTCTGTGAAGCTGTCAGAGAGACAACAAGGGCTGTTAATAATAGTGGCGACTCATTACTAACATCACCCCCTCTCCCCGGGAGATGTGGAGCTTCGGAAGAGGATGCTGGTGAGGAGGACCCTTCACTGGCTCCCTTCACATGGACCTGCTCAATGGGAGAAGCAAGGAGCCAAAGCCTTGTGAGCAGCCAGGACTTGGTCTGGGGCAGATATTTCTACCTGCAGCCCTCGCTCACTCCTAGAAATACCAACCCCACTGAACTGCAGTATCTAAAGCTTGGCTTGCTCGCCAAACCCCAGGTTTCATCGTGACTGGGAGCTCTGGGAAAGATGCTTGTGCAAATACTGAAGGCTGCGATGCCTTGGCACAGGACTTGAAGGGCTGGGAACAAATCAGCTGGGTTACCTTATGCTCCCCCCCCCATTCCTCTCCACCAAAATATTTTGCAGTGTTCATGCGTGAGCCACGTGCCCAGGAGTGATTCACAGCTGAAGCCTGACAGTCAGGGGGAGGGCTGGAACGGCAAAAGGAAAAACCTAGAGACACGCGTTTTCAAGTGCGAACACAGCTTCTCAGCTTCAGGCATTTCAGGTCTGACCTTCCAAACACTCGGCTGTGAGTGGAATAATTGTGACCCCCTCCAGCCCCCTGCCCCCTGCCCCGAGCAGGGCTCGGCAGGCTCAGCATCTCGCACAGCTCCCTTACAACCCCATGCCTACACAGGACATAACGCTGCGATTGAAAAAACACCCGTTAAGAACAGCGAGAGGAGATAACAGACCCACGGAGCCGTACGCAGTGTTTCTCCACATGTTGCTGACACATGAAGTAGGAAACTTTGAGTCTTTTTTTAATGAGCACCCTGGAGGCTGAAATTCAAGTGGAATAACAGCTCTCCCGCGCCTCCGGCCGCTGCTGCCTGCCCGGCTGCTCCTCGGCTGGAAAGTGCCCAGTGGTTTTCCTGGCCACCCACTTCCAACACATTAACTGCAGGGCTTGGGATGCTTTTGGTTTTTCTTTTGTTTTGTCTTTTCCCCCAGTGTTCAGCTCCCCCAAGCCCTGCAAAACCCTGTTTGTTTTCTCTGTTGCTCAGATGAAAGCTGAGAGAGACTCCTGCTTGCCTGGCTGATGGACAAGCGGCTGGAAATGCACCTTTCGAAGGCTCAAAGACCCAACGGCAAGTTACATGCACCAAGCAAAGTCCAAGATGATATTTAAACCCCATGGTTTAGGGACCTGGATGATATTTTTTGTTTTCCTTGGAGCTCGTTCCTACAAGCTTTTCTATTTTCAGGGAGTTTTTAGGACCCCAGAGCAAACCATTTAATCTTCACTCTGGACTGAAGAAAGGAAACAAAACGCAGAATAAACGTGATGCGCTTGGGAGTGAGCAAGAACGCAGCATCTTGGTGATTTACACTCTGCCCCCCACGCTGGAAATTACAGAGAAATTCCCTTTTCCAGAGAGCTGAGCAAAGGCAGAGGAATGACAGCTTGGCCCTGGGTGATGTAACGTCACACATTCCTGGGGGCTGGTCCTCCCCCAGCACCCAGCACCCCTCCCTGCGCCCACCAGGCTCACGTTCATTTAGCTTAAAATCGGTGCTGCTGGGAACACGCAAACCTGGCTGCAACGCAAAGCAGCAGCACCCGCACAACCCTTTGCATCCCTTCCCTGCTATTTATTTTTCAATTACTCAAGTCTCCCCTACGAGGATGCCCAAAACCCCATCCCTGCCACCAGCGCTGCCTGGGTTGGGGTGGAAAGGGATGGATGTGCCACCGGTGCAATCCTGGCCCAGCCATGCTCTCCAAGCACAGCATGACATCCCCGGGGATGCTCTGGAGCTCTTTGCTCATGCAGAGGAAGATGCTAACGCCTTTCCACAGTGCTTGGGGGTTGACTCCGCGTTCGGGCAGGACCCCTCTGCAGGGCACCAGTGCTGGGAAGGCATTTTACAGCAATCACAGAATCATAGAATGGTTTGGGTTGGAAGGGATGCTACAAATCATCCAGTCCCACCCCCTGCCATGGGCAGGGACCCCTCCCACTAGCCCAGGTTGCCCAAAGCCTCATCCAGCCTGGCCTTGAACCCCTCCAGGGATGGGGCATCCACAGCTGCTCTGGGCAACCTGGGCCACTGCCTCACTATCCGTACAGTGAAGAATTTCTTCCTAATGTCTAGTCTAAATCTCCCCTCTTGCAGCTTATAACCGCTACCCCTTGTCCTCTCACTGCACTCCCCAATAAAGTGTGTTTCCCCATCTCTCCTGTAGGTACTAGGAGGCTGATTATAGAATCAAAGCTGCTGCGGATCCCCGGGGAGGCAGATCTGGGAGACCAGCCTCCAGCAAAGAGATGGCAGAGCAGAGAGAGGTACAGCTACAGCTTGGAGGCTGCTTCTCACTCCGGATGAGCTGGATGCATGCTATCTTTACATCCTTGAGGCTCCTCTATCCTATGCTACTGACCCGACTTGGTCTCGGAGCAGGAGAAGAACAAAGGTGGCTTCAAGAGCGTGAACTGGATGGCTGCGAATCAGCCTCGGAGGTTTTACAAACCAGCACGTGACGCGGTTTGTTTTGGCAAAGCTGTCTCCCCTGCTCCAGATGATCCCATCCTTCCTTTTCATGGTCGGATAGCCCTGCATTCGTTACCCTCATCAGCACGTCTTGCTCGGTCCCCCGCTGTTTGGCTTACAGCTAGAGGAGGAGGTGTTAGCACAGAGATAATGGACTGCCTTTCCCTCTAGGAATGTCTTCTATCTTCCTAAACACACTCTCTATTTGCATTAAACATGATGTGCACAGGAGTTTTCAGAATTGGCAAATAAACCTTTTAAGCATTTATGATGCTGGGCCATGACAAGCAGCACGGAGTCGTCAATTATTCCGGCATCCGTGACTGCTCCTCGGTGGCAGGGGAGTCTCGTCGCGCCGCGTTTCACCCTCCCTGGCAAGGGGAGGACAAAGTCTTGGCCATCTCCCTTGTTAGGGGAGCTAGTCAGGCAGCCGATTTGTCATGAAACCCGTCCCTTTCACCATGTGCCTCTGAATCACGTTTGTTACAGCATTTATTTCTGGCTGCACGACAAGGCAGCAGCCCAGCTTGGCACCCAAGAGGACAGCAATTAAAGCCACGCTTTGTCCCAGTACCTGGAAACGCTTTATGTGCCCAGCGGAGCGATTGCCATGGTGAGGAGCATCCCTCCAAGCGGCGCAGGGGAGGGCTGGGGGGGCTGCAGCCTGCTTTCATCTCATACCCGGCTGCTAGCACAAGGATGTCTGCCATTGGGAAGAGGGTCCTGGAATGTACCCCCAGTTTTGGCAAGTGGAAACTGGGGACATGGGGCTTCCCCTGACATCTCCCCATGCTTGTCAGCATGAAGCATGACACCAGAAGCACCCATTCTCCACCCCAGCGGGGAAAAAAACCAAATCCATCAGCTCTGCTCTGGCCAAATGGGCAGATTTGGCCAGTTCCCAGCAGGGTGGGAGCAGGCGCAGGGCTGCACAACTGCCGCGGGGTTTTGCACGGGGAAGCCATGGCAGGGGGGCTGGAACTATATGATCTCTAAGGTCCTTTCCAACCCTAACCACTTGATGACTCTAAGCCAAGGCAGCAGGCATTGTTTTGCTCACCCTTCCCAAAACAGAGATGCGCTTGCTCAGACACTCTACCGTCGCTTCGTGGGAATAAACCACACGAAATGGAGAAACACTCAAAATAGTATCAAACCAAGGGGCTGGAGATCTCACGTGGATGGGCTTGCAGGAAGAAAGTGGGAGCGAGGGAAATCAGCTGCAGGTCTTCTTGCTGGGACACAGAGAGGACATGCAGCCAGGTCTGCACAGTTATTCAACCAGAGAATGGTGATTGCAACATCAGAAAACTTACTAAACCTGCAGACCAAAATACATCCCCAAAGGCCGTATGGAGCATGACACAAACCTAGAAATACCGTACAAAGAGAGGAGCTGAGCTTTTTAGGTCTCTGGGCCTCTCTCAGTGCCCCACAGCGCGGATGTTTTGCAATCCCTTTCCAGCAAAGGAGGGCAAAGACCTTGTCCAGCAAACTGGGTCGCTGCTGGGAACAGCCCAGCAGTGCTCCCTTTCCCTGATCCCAAAAAATCAGCCTGAAAACTGGGGCTGGCAACTGCAATTGGGGCTGGCAGGCAGCAAGGAAGCGGCAGTGGAGCAGGCAGCCGGGGGTT
>NW_010115228.1:25212-27746 GCF_000699245.1 Pterocles gutturalis | reverse complement strand
GCGGCGGGGGTTGGGGTGGCGGCAGCCGCCGCTGCGAGGTGCCGCGCTCGCCGTGCGGGATGTCGGTCCGTCCCCCATACCTGAGGTTTTGTTCCTCTCGGTAAAAGGAGGCAACGGGTGTAAAACCATCCGGCGGTGCCCAGCTGCCACCAGCACATGGCAACAAAAGATCTTGTTCATTTGAAAAAAAAAAAAAAAACACAAAACAAACAACCCCAACAACACTAAAATCATCCTGCCAATACCACCGGCAATTGTTGGCCCCGTCATCATCTTCACAGCTTCTTTTGCCAATAATGACTTTGCTTTTCTGCCAGGACTGGTGTGCGTGTTATTTAGGTCAGCTGGGGGCTGTAGCAGCTTCTACCCCCTCCTCGCACCTCGGCTGCCCGGTTCCCTCACTGGATGCCCGGCAGCTGTGCCGGTGGGGGCACGAGGGGCTGTTGGCTGCCTGGGGCTTTTCCTGGCCAGCCAACGGAGATTGCTGGCAGCGCGGCTTGGAGGGGACACTGGCTCCTTCAGGCTGTGCTCAGTTCCCATCATCAAACTTGGTCAATTCTGCACAAAAGGCCACGTGGTTCTCAGATCGATGGTGTTTACAACATGCTTGTTCATGGCACTAGCTCACAAAATTAAACAGTGTTGAGCATAAAAGAGAGACACTTCCAGGCAATAACAACCCTTCCCTGTGCAAAATCCCACCCTGGGGGGGATTAATTTTTCTGGAAGCCCATCCATGCAGGAGGCAATGCCCAGCATGTGGCATCAATGAAGGACTTGACGTCAGCTGGCAGCGTGGCACCGACCGAGCACATGCCAAAGGCGCTGCCTCTGCGGGGGCTCGCTCCCACCACAGGCACTGCAGCCCCCCCAGACCCTCCCACCTGCAAACCACCCCCACTCAGGGTGTGCACGGGGATGTTGCCTTTACAGCTCGGGCAAACACCCCAAAACCCTTCAGGTGGGAAGTTCATAAGCTCCCTGCGTACAAAAGCTGAAAGAGGGGAGATTGAGATGAGATGTGAGGAAGAAATGTTTCCCTGTGCGGGGGGTGAGGCAGTGGCCCAGGGTGCCCAGAGAAGCTGTGGATGCCCCATCCCTGGAGGGGTTCAAGGCCAGGCTGGATGAGGCTTTGGGCAACCTGGGCTGGTGGGAGGGGTCCCTGCCCATGATAGGGGGTGGCACTGGATGGGCTTTAAGGTCCCTTCCACCCCAAACCCTTCTGTGATTCTATGAAAACCACCTGCACACGCCTGCCCCATGATGGGGAGTTTGCCAGGGTGCAGAAACGGGAGCGCCGGAGGGCTTGGAGGCAGCACCAGCGGGCAATTGTAGAGGTGATGTGGGGAAAAGGTATCAACAAGGTGGTACAGCAGGAGAGAGCGACACTGGACGCAAGCCGAGGACACACAAGGTTGTCACATCCCATGTCACGCAGGTAACGGTCATAAACCGTTGGGGTAGAGGACACAGTGCACATAGTTCAAAAGTTCAGGAATTGTTTTCACAGATAAGAGCCTCAGTGATGGAAGCTCCCTGCTTCTTGCAGGAAGAACACAGCCGTAATGAAGATAACCATTGCAGCAGAGCAATTAAGGATGCTTGTCTGGTGCAGTTGACTAAGCAGGTCCCCCCGGTCAGGGGTCACTCTGGATTGCTTCTCAGAAGCAAGCCAAGGTTGATAATGAAGCTCAGAGCTGGAAAGCACCTAATTGCTTAATTGAGCACACACCATTCCTCTTCTTACATCCAAGATATCCCTTTGGAGCCAAGCTTGCACAAGAGCATCACGGAGCTGGGGACGGGACCACGGCAGAGACCCTGGCACGGGGCAGGTGGTGAAGCAGCTGCACAGCCCAGCTCTCGGGGGCTTTCAGCCACGACGCCAACCCCCTCGCAAAGTTTCTGTCTGTTCTGCCCTCCCCTCCGCCTCCCCCAGCTTGGAGCCTTTCAAAAATTCAGTTGCAAAAAGGAAGCAGGTATTTAAAAAAAAAAAAAACACAAAACAGACATCCCGTGGGCTCCTCAATTGCTCAATGGCAGCCCCCACCCACATAAAAAGTCCCCAACGCATGCAGAGAGGAGTTTTGAAGGCTGGATTACAGCACTGGGGGTGGAGGGACCGCCCAAGGCTGCCTTTTCGCCCGCTATCAGCAGCCAGCATGTTTTTTTTCCGCCGCGCGCAGCCGGAGTGCGAGGCACAGCTTGAGCTTTGCCGGCTGGATCGTCTCTGCGGGGCTGAGGAGCGGAAAACCTGCTGTCATCAGTGCGCAAGAGTACAAGTGACTCGGAAAATAAAATAAAAGGGAAAAGTGAAACAGCGAGAGTGGGTGAGACACACCCCTCCCAGCGTCACTGGCCACCGGGATGACAGTGCCCATGTTGTATAACCTGTGAACTCCTTTCACAGAATCACAGAAGGGTTTGGGTTGGAAGGGACCTTAAAGATTATCTAGTCCCACCCCCTGCCATGGGCAGGGACACCTCCCACTAGCCCAGGTTGCTCAAAGCCTCATCCAGCCTGGCCTTGAACC
>NW_010115228.1:16089-24876 GCF_000699245.1 Pterocles gutturalis | reverse complement strand
TCCTGTGCTGACCCCACAGCTGGATGCAGCACTGCAGGGGGGGTCTCACCAGAGCCAAGGGGGAGAACCACCTTTCCGACCAGCCAAACCCCAGTTTGGACCTGGCAGATATCTTCACGCAAGGGCAAGAGACAGGATGAATCCTTCCCAAACACCACAACCTCTCTGGGCCTGGGCAGTAAAGCCGTGGGCAGCCCTGGAGGGCTCCCTGAGCTGGGAATGCAGACAGTGGGTCTCCCAGGTGTGTTCCAGGGCAGCTCCAGGAGCTGCTGCTCTGATGCCCACCCTGAAGCCATCCCACCACTCCCACAGTCTAGGGCTTGCCTTGCTTGAACAGCCTCTAAAGCCGTCTGGCCATCACTCAGACTAACTTCAGTGCCAAGGCAAGGCAAGGGAACAACCCAGCCATGCTGAACGAAACACCTGGGCAGAACAAACCTCACATCTCCATCATCTGACATGGCCTTGGCCCATCGGGGTGGGCTGGCATCTCATCGGTGTTCTGCTGGGGGATGAGCTGCCCCATCTTCTACATCCTCTCCTCCAAAACCAAGGTCCAAGTGGGGCTTTTCCAGCCCCCTGGGCTGACTTTGCTGTTGGCTTCAGGGCCAGCCCCGGTGAGCCCCAGAGCACCCACAAACTCATGCCACAGACCACAGCCAGTGATGCCAGCCCCGGCAGGGCACTGAGGGGTCTGCAGGGGGAAAGCATGATGGGAAAGCTGGGACAGATGAGGTCTCTTTGCTCTCCCAGCAGCTTCCCATCAGTGCCTCGCTGTGACCCAGCGAACCTCGCTGACCCAGGAGCCAGCAGGACCACTGGGAACGGAGATTGTCCCTCCATCAGCTGTGGTTTTAATTAGAGCCAGGCACAAGGCTTTGCATTGCTTCCCAGACAACAAGTGACTCTGTCATTTGGGCAAGAGACTGCTGAGACATTCCCCAGCAAAAATCCGAGCCTGCTGCGTCGCTGAGACATCAGCAGAACGCAGGCACGCCCTCTGCACCGCCTGCATTCAATTACTGCCCCATTCATTGCAAGCTTTCTTCATTTCTGCAATAAGCAGTAGCTGGGACAAACGCAGAAGGGCAAGGGCAGGTCTTGGTGTCACTTCCAGGAAGGCAAAGCTCTTAACTACATGTGCAAATTCCAACCTGAGATGTCTGTGCCTGGGAAATTACCCAAAGTACTAAGTAACGCATTAGCTCTGACCCTGGGATAATTGAATCTGGGAATTCAGTAAGAGAGCCTGTCTCTCCTAACAGGGTTGAAGATAAAGCTTACCAGATCGCAGATAAATTGCCGGCATTGAGGAAATCTGCAGTAAACCTCGCTGCTGCGCTCAGAACGTCAAAGGACGTATTCCCATGGTGTACAGCGCATCAGTCACACAATACCATGAGCTAGCACAGGAGGCATTTAAAGAGATCACAGATAGGAGTTTAAAGAGCCTGCTTGCTAAGTGCACAGATAACTCTGCTCTTCTGCACAGGAAACTGCAGCTTCTTAAAAACAGATTTCATTTTGTTTATGATTTTTATGAGAAAATGTAAAAATTCTGCTGTTACATACAATCCATCCTGTGCCAACAGCCCTCCTGTCACCTGGGCTGCTCACAGGGCAGGAGAAAACCTTCCCCAGAGAGCTGAGCTAGGCAACCTGCGACACTCAATGGCTGTTGACACTAATGGTTTTGGCCACACCATCGCATCTTTTATCTTTATTACAAACCCTGGAATGAATCTGCTGCTGGCTGGAGGTACCCAACCCTGTAAAAGCAATACGCTGGGGCCGGATCCAGCGCTGCAGAACAAATATCCCTCATCCTCCCCGTCCCCGCAGGGGCATTTCTTGGCACCGGTACACAGCAGTAGGGTCAGCTCCTTACCAATGGCTCCGCACACAGTTAAGCAGCAGGATAACGGCACCCAGGCAGCAACAGGCGGTACGTGGAGAGCCGAAGACTTGGCTGAGCGCTCGCGTTTTGTGCTCCCATCTGGCTACCTGAAGAGACAACAGAAAACAAAGCAGGTAGTTGGGGGTACGTGCTGCCCCAGGAGCGAGCCCCGCATGGGGACACAAACCGTCTGCGTGGCTTTGTGCAAGAAGCAAGCAGAGACCAGTGATGGGACACGGCTTAAACCAAGCCTGGGGATGAAAGCTCCTTCGCCGATCCGTGCCACCCCCGCCAGGGCTTGCGTTGCCCTGTTCACCAGGCCAGCCAGCAGCAATGAGGCATTAGCTCATGGAAAAAAAAAAACAAACCGCTACACATCAGTTTTGGGGGACATATGGCTCGGATAACATATTCAACAAAGCTAAGCACATTGCTAAGGCTGTCCCCAGGCCACCAAAGCGATCAAGCCCCTGCCAGGGACCACAGTATCGCTCTCCTGGAAGAAAAGCAGATCCCTGAGAAGGGTATGGACCACAGGGACACCAAGCTCTCATTTTCTGAGCTCTACCATCTCCTACATCCAGCTGTAGGGATCACACCTGTCAGGAACAACCCTTTCCTGCTCATTTCCAGAAAAGCTTACAAGCAGTTCCCCCTAAACTCCCCCAGATTAAGCCCTACCAGCTTAGCCCAGAGCACTGGGGCTTCTACAGGCTGCACCAGCCAGCCTTCGTTAGCACTCAGCAATTACAGCAATTAAGGGCTCACCCATGCTCTTCACCCATCCCTGCATGGCTGTCTCAACCCACCCCACACAGCATGTCAGTATCAGCCCAGGACTTGCACGCAGGCAGCACCTCCGGGGAGGCACAGCATCCTTTACGGCACACTTTTCTCTGGCTGCAATTTTAAGCTCCGCATTCTGCAGAGCAGCAGAAGCTGATGGGCTCCTGCCCAAAACACCTCGCAGCTGCGAAGGTGCCCTCTCACCCTGGGAGGCTGCTGCATGCTGGTGGCTGGAGCACCTCCCAAAATCTCCCAAATCTGCAAAATCTCTAGGACCCTCACTCCCAAGCTGATGGAAATTCTCGCAGCTGCTCTGCTTTCTACCTTTCCCGGACCCCTCAGGAAGCTGTCGCTGTATTTATCGCCTCTTTTAGGCTCCATTTTCAGGCGCTGAGCCTGGGGTTTGGCTCGGACACAAAATTCAAGCCCATCAGAGCACACCTGGGCAATGAAGCAGGAGGTGGGAGTCAGCAGAACATCTCGGCACCAATTTCCTTCCCAGACACGGCCGGCACTTCATTAGCTTCAAATGCACTCCACTCCCTCGCGTGCAGGTTGGGCAGCTTTTGGGAGGCACCTGCAAGCCAGCTATTCATCTGCTCTGAATGCATTGGGTAATTTATTGGTTCTATTTGAGCAGACAAAAGCAGCTTTGCAGGTCCCGCTTTCTGCCCAGGCTGATGCAGAAGCACAAAGTGATGGCGGTGGAGGGGACCGATGGCTTCGGGAGGGGAGAAGGATGAAAACCTCCGATGAGCAGGGCACTGATTTCACATGCTGAGAGCTGATTCAATTAGTTATGCAATGATTGCTCTGAAATTACAAATCCACTCATGACAGAAAGAGCTGCTTCACTGCCTTTTTCTGGCTGGTATAAATAGTTTGTATTCTAAATTGAATTTAAAACACCGTGCGTCATGCTGCTGCTAAAAGGGGAGCTGCTCTTGAGGGCTGCGAGAGGGGAAAAAGAAATATACGGTGAGTTACCACCTCTGGGAAGTTAAAAGAAGTGACCATACAGGTGACTGAGTCACAGATGGAAAAATGCAGCCACGTGCCAGTTATCCGTACCCACTCCCTAATTCCCTGGAAATTATTCTGGCAGCGTCTGCACGGATGGCAGCTCCTGGCTCGCTTCGAGAGCTTTGCAAAGCGTCTCAGCCGGCGGCAGAGCTGGAGCCGAAAGAGACGGCAGCGCTGCTGGGATCAGAGGGGACAGCCCGTGTGCGCTGGCAGTCGTTAAGGCAGCCTCATAATTACCCTCACTTTAAAAAAGACACATCTGGGCAGCGGTGGGGCGAGGGGACGTGTCTCCGAGCCCTTTGGGCAGCAGCTGGCTCGGCTGCGTCGGGATGGCTCCCAGCACAGCCGGGCTCACGCTGCATCACGTTGCTGCCGATTCCCCAGCTGGGAGCGAGACAACAACTTCTATTTAGCTGCTGCAGCCTTCAGATGGGACCCCCGGCTCCCTTCCGAGCCCGTGCCGGAGTCATCACGAGCAAAGCAGCTTGGGAGCCTGTGTGGGGCTGGAAGCGGCAGCGCCCACCGGGCCCCGCAGCGATATTTCAGCGACAATTAATTTGTTCCGGTTCTGGTTCTATTCCTTGAACGACTAATTAGTTCTGGCTCAGTCCTAATTTTCTAATTTTAGTCGTTTCTAGATAATTTTAGCTCTCGTTCGACCCGTGGCTACGCAGCTGGCTTAGTGGTTTTATAAAATTATGAGCCGATGTCTTACTATTTATTGCATGAGGGATGCGAAATGCTTTTAGCATCCTCCACGGCCGCGTGCGGGACACGGCAGTGGTTTCCTGGGGGGGGCTGCAGTCATTCCCCGGGTGCCATTTTCTGGCACCATGCCACCCACGAGCAGTGGCGGGGAAAAGCCCCACACCATGGCTGTGTCTCCTGGTGAGGGAGGGAAGGGAGCATTTTTATTTTTTCTTCTAACCTCTGAGTTTGGAAATGGAGTTAATACAAAGTTTCCTGACTTACCCAAGGGTCAAAGCAATAGAAAAATTCAAGACTCCTTTTCCAAAGCTCCCAGCCCTCTGCTTTCACTTTAGGATACTTGGTGAGGGCTGTAAGTAATTTTTTTAATGTTTCCCCCAATGCTCGTTATGGAAATAAATCAACGAGCGGATGTGGCTGCAAAGCCAGGGAGTGCTCTTGGGTCCCATGTTCTGCCTTTGGCAGACGGTTTCGGCGCTCGTCGGGGGCAGGCGCAGCCGGCTGATGTTCCCAGGGAATCGCCTCCTTCTCCATGTAAATTCGGGGCTGACTTCAACATAACCCAAACAAGCCATCTCCCCAACGCTCGGGCAAGCGCGTAAACAAAAATGAAAGCACCAGCGTGCATCCTCAGTGGCTGCTCTGATGCAAAATGGAAATGCTCTGAGATTTCTTTGCTTTTTTCGGGCAGGCAAACCTTCCCGAGCCACCTCGAGAAGGGCCACAAATAACCATTCGAAAAGCAATTTCATCTCACCGACCTGCCTCCTCCGCAGCTGATCAACGGGAAATGCTCTTTACAGCTCTGTGTGCAGGGCAGACCATCGCCTCTCATTAATATTTAGTGCTTGTTTCAAGGAAATTGATTATTTTTGTCTGCCAGCCAGGGAAGCTGGCTTTTGAACACGCTCCATTTTAATTTGCTCCAGCCCAGCTCTGAAATAAAGACTCGGTGCTGTTTCGCATGAACCCATTTCTATATCTGGCTCGCCCCAGAGATGGGGAACGAAACCAGATAGCCCAAAGGCTCAGGTCTGGGGGACGTTTTGCATTCGATGCAAATCAGCCGGTCCATGTCCTTGCATCACCCCATCGCTATAGTATCCGAAGACGACCTGGGAGGCTGGGATGGATCAGCAGCTCCCTTCAACCCAAGGGAAACGGAGGCACCAGAGGGTTGAGGTGAGTGGCTGCTTCCCAGCTCTCTGGGGAGCAGGGCGGAGGGGCTGTGCCTGCATCCCGGGAAATCCTGGACCCATCGCCCACCCGTGGAGATGCTCTTCATGCTTCTGGGGATGTTCTTGCCCTGGCCAAACTGTTGGCATACAAATGTTCAGCGCCCAAATCTGGGCTGGAGAAAAGATGAAAGTGAATAGGATACGCTGCCTTCACCGTACCTGTCTCGTGGGATTTGCCAATGTGCAGGATTGTGTCCCACCACACGGGGTCTAGAGAAGCAACCCACCCAGAGATCTAACACTCAGAAACTCCCTGAACAGCCCAGGGGAGGAATGATCAGCTCCTTGGGGTACGGCTGCACCCTGGTCCCAAGAGGATGCACATGCCCAGGGTGAGCCCTGGATGCACGGACAATTCAGTCCAAAGAAAACCTCAAGACAAAACCGGCCTGAGCAAATTTTCAAACCTTCTCCTTCAGCCTGACCTCTCCTAGGCCAGCCATGGGGGTACGTCCTCCCGTGGTACTGGGGCAGAAGAAGCTCCGACTCTGGGTTTAGGTGGCTCCATGTGAGCATCTCCCATGGCAGGAGCTGTGCCCTGGCCAGCTGTGACCTGATGAAAGGGCAGGACACCTGATGTTACCCGTATTTCACTGACCTGGTCCCCTGTTACGCTATACTCAGGGATGATAGCGATAGGATGAGGGGGGACGGGTTTAAGCTGAAAGAGGGGAGATTGAGATGAGATATCAGGAAGAAATGTTTCCCTGTGCAGGGGGTGAGGCAGTGGCCCAGGTTGCCCAGAGAAGCTGTGGATGCCCCATCCCTGGAGGGGTTCAAGGCCAGGCTGGATGAGGCTTTGGGCAACCTGGGCTGGTGGGAGGGGTCCCTGCCCATGGCAGGGGGGGGGACTGGATGGGCTTTAAGGTCCCTTACGACCCAAACCATCCTGTGATTCTCTGAAGCTGCAGGGCTGGTCCAGGGGAGGATGATGCACAGCAGCCCCGAGGGCTGTGCCGGGGCAGATCCTGCAGCTCGCCGGCGCAGCACAGAGCCCCTGGCACAGGGACACCACCAGCCGAGGATGGCATGTGCCCACGTGCAGCCTCATCCGAAACACCAGCCCCACGAGTGTCCACCCCAGCGCCGGGCACTGGGACAGGCTTTCCGAAGGCATGTGCAGAAAACGCCCCGAGGACTGGCGTGCCACTGGCAGCAAGAACATGATTAGCAGGAGCTCTGGGCAGCAAAGGCAGGAGAAAAAGAACAGAACAAACCACGGTTTAATTTGTACAAGCTGGTAATTATACTTGCTATCTGTCTGAAATCTCTATTGAGTTTATTTAAATATGTTCTCCACGAAGGCCATTCAGACAGGAATTATCAAGGTGTTGCAGCAGAGGAGATAATGCCATGCAGTTTTCAACAGATTAAGGGCTGATTAGAAGGAATTAATTAGCTGCTTAAACAGTCCTTGACTCGCTGCAGCAATTAGCCATCACCTTCCCGCAGTCACGTCCCCCATGCAGCAGCGGTGGCGATACAAAGCCTGTCAGCAGAACTGCCTTCCCCAGGCCAGCCCCGGGTGGGCACACGGCCCTGGGACGGTGCCCTAAAGCCGCCAGGTTTAGCCCGTGGCCAGGGTTTGGTGGATGAGCAGTGCTGCCGTGGGCTGTGGCGACTCCGTCACACCCATCACCGGTCAGTACGCATGCATCCGACGTGACTCCCAACACCAGGCAGACAACGGACGTCTTCCCTCTTCAGGCCAGTCCCTTGGGCACCCTCCATCCCCCATCTCTTACATGCTATGAGCTGCCAGTTCTCAGCTGCCACCACCGGGGCCAGCTCATCATCCAGCAGCCATCCCACGTGCCATCGCTTGCTGTCCCTTTGTCAGGGCAGGAGCATCATCACCTCCACCTCTGCCCATCCAAGCCATCACCTAGCTTTCCCCAAGCACCCCTCCCACCCAGCCCTGCCTGCTGCAGCCCCTCCGTCCTTGCCTGGGGACCCTTGCTGCTCACCCTCATCCTTCCCAAAGCCCCCATCCCACCCAGCCCTGCCTGCTGCAGCCCCTCCGTCCTTGCCTGGGGACCCTTGCTGCTCACCCTCATCCTTCCCAACACAGCCCGTGGTGCAGGACCCATCCGCAGGGCACAGCCCAGGCGGGCACTGGCTCCGGGGCTGGCTGGGAACGGGTGCTGCAGGGCAAGCACTAACCCACGGAAAGAGCCGGTGCTGCAGAGCTGCCTGGGGAAAGCAGGCTGAGCTGTGCCTGGCTGGACAGCCGTTAGAGGCAGGAGGAGAAGTCGGTGCTTGGTGTGACCATGAGCCCACCTCCTGTCCCTCCTGCCAGCACAGCGTCGCAGGGGAGCCGGTCGCAAGCTGCCAGCTCCTGCCAACACCCCAACAGGCTCCGCTTCCTTTAATTGCTTCGTGCCTGCGCTGGGGAAAGCCGCGGCGGGTCTGGACTCCGAGTTATTTCTCTGAATGCTTCTCAACTCGCAGGCACTCAATTACAGAGTCATGAGACGGTAATGGAGCCCGAAAGCTTTTTAGCAAATGATTAAAGCCCTGCGAAGTTCCCCCACTAAGTACTGGAGCTGCAGTTTCCAGTTCACGCAATTAAAACACTGAAGCGATATTAGAAGAGACAGGCGCCATCCCAACGGTTTCATGTGAGCTGTAAGGCAACGCAGGGCAGAGACTTTGCCCACGCAGCTTGTAAAGGTCTTTTTTATGTTCATACACGGAGAAAATATGCACCCAGAGAGGGAGTGCTGATGGGCACTGGGGACAACGGGTGACAACCTGTGCCCACAGGGACTCCCTATCGGAGCCTGGGGGCTCTGGGCACCCCGACCTGATGATCAGAGACCCGACACGTGTCCCAGGAGATGGGGACAGGCCACGAAAGATTATCCAGGAGGCTACGCCAGCTAGTTTCTCCCCATTCCCATCCCCACCAGTGCGATGGCAATAACAGCTGTCGGTGAGCTGCAGCCAAGGGGACGGCTTAGCTCACCCGTGTCTGCCAAGGACTTTCAGTTGGGAAAGGAAGGTGTTGATTTAGCTCAAGGAAGACTTTTCCATCGCCTTTCGTGGGCTCTGGATGGGGGGGTTGTTTTTCATTCCAGCCAAATGAAACAGCAGCGGGGTTTTGGAGAGCGGCTACGCAGCGCGGCGGCGGCG
>NW_010115228.1:4080-16076 GCF_000699245.1 Pterocles gutturalis | reverse complement strand
GGGCGGCGGCGGCAGGGAACAGCCAGCTGGAACGACGGGGCTGGACACCCGGGCGACAGAGAGCTCCACGGAGGGAAAAAACGCACGTTTGCAGGCTCTCGCAGTGGAACTGGAGGCTTGGAAAGCACAAAAGGCTGCAAAAAAAATGAGAACGTCCAAGGGGCTGACGAAAACAACTATCTCCAAGCGGAAAGCAGGGCAGGCTGCTCTCCAAACCCAAGGGGCTGGTTGGGGAGCCGCAGCGGTGAGACGAGCAGGAGTGACAAACCCTGGCTGCCTGCAATGCCCATCGCCCCAACAGGCGAGTTAAGAGGATGACACACAATCTGGAGTGCCTCTTGCAGTGACTCCTTCCTGACAAATGCCAACGACGAGGGGGTCAGCGGCATCCAGCCTGAGCACTTCAACGCAGGGAGAGGAGGAAAGCGACTCCATTGCTTTACAAGTGGAAGGATGAGTGCTAAAGAAATCCAGCCTGCCTCCACCATGTATGAGTTTAGCCTAAAAAGTAGAATTCCCCTCGCATCCATCCTCAGGGAAAGTAATTGGACTGAAATGGCACAGGTCACCTCGGCTAACAGCCTTGAGTTGGGGAAACAAAACAAGCCGGCAGGTAAACAGAGAAGGGTTTCGTAAGGACCAGGTACGCTTTACCTCAAAGCCATCCCTTGAGATTACCTCCATACGAGTCTTTACCTTGAATCCACTCATGATAAAGAGATAGATAATAAATTTCATTTCTCTAATAGTGTTTATGTGATTTGTCAAAGTACCATCTCATTAACTGGTTGCAATAAAAACAAGCCCCTGCTTAACATCCGCCAAGGCAGCCCGGCTCCGCGATGTTCCATGAGCCACATCCTCTCCTCTTCAATAAAAACAAAAATGACACGGAATATGGGCTGTATTTGCTAGCAATTTCCAACACAAGATCTGAACAGTTTCTCCTCAAGGCAAGGAGCTTATGATTTATGTCCAAAGAGCTGGAAGCTGAAGGCAGGTGATTTCAAGTAACCCAGAACGAGCTGTGTTAATTAATTTTGAAAGTGAGCACCGGGAGCCCGTAGGAGCAGCTCCCCAGGACTGAGCCGGGGAAGGTTGATGTGCTCCAGGTGCAGGGAATCAGCCTGCATCGCCAGAACGGACTCTCCCGGCCAACAAAACCCATGGAAAAAGTATTTGCGCAATAATGATTTCTGCAGAGCGCAACACGGGATGGGGACGGACCTTTCCAGCCCCAGTCTGGGAGGCGGTGGGGATGGCCAAGCACTGGGAGGGTCACGGGCTGCGTGGGGGAACGGTGAGCAGCCGGGATCCACCCAGCTCCTCTAAACCGGTAATACAACCAAACAGAATAATCTCCTGCGATCAGGGAAAGGTAGAGGCTGCCCCTACACAAGTATTTGGGGCTCTGCCGGAGCCCAGAGGGAAGGCGAGTGCTGCTGGATGAGCAGCTCGTCTGCAGGATGGGGAAGCATTTCGCCTGGTATTTTGCCATTTTTTTCTTCATCTTCCATGCCCAGATGACTTGGCTCACACTCAGCTTCCCACTGCACATAGTTCCCATCCAGAAAACCACAAACCTCGTCATTTCATACATTTTTTTGAAGCTTGGAGCATTTTCTCTGGGCGAAACAGGTCGGATTTGGCTCAGGCTCACCTTCCCAAACCAACCAGAAGCGAAGGTGTGTGTCAGTCTCTCGGGTACTGAGACTATTCTGCCCATCTCACATCCTGTATTTGCTTTTTTTTTTCCTTCCCATTGCTCATACTCGTGCACCACTTAAAAAAGCAAAGCCGGTGAAGGAGCCTGAAGTGTTACAGAGGCAGCCGCTTTACCCAAACAGGCCGTCTACCCAAAAGACCCATTTTCAAACAAAGCGATCCAACAATAGCACTGACGATGTTTGAACTGGCATCGATTTAGGAAGACAAGCTCTTTGCTGCACCACACTGTCAGCAAGCGCTCAGTACAAATGCCACGTTACAAGATGAACGTCTCTCTCTTTTTGTTTTTTTTTTAAGACTTCCCTTCTATTTTCACGCCTCCGCTCCGTTACGTTATTTCCAAATGAGGCCCTGGATCCCAATGGATCCACAGCGCTGAGGTCAAGTCCCTCTGAATTTGCTGCACGCTTCAATACCTTGGGTTTGGTTTTAAATGCAGGGACAAAGCTTTTTATCTTCGTTACAAAGCGTCTATCCCACTCTTCAAACCTTTCCAACGGTTGCTGCAAACCTCTGGTTCAAATCGCTATCGCCACTGCAAATAAGGTCAGCCTGATTAAAACCCAGTTATTCTAGCTGGAATAAAAATGGACAATCTTCAGCAAGCGCATCCTATGTCAGAAATATCCTCTTACCGAACTGCGACAAGCCTTGGCTGGCTCCAGGTAAAAGCAGATTGAGGTCACTTAACCACTCTGACATTTCTTGCAGCCTCGGATTCATTGCAGAGAAACCGTATAAAGCTATACCGGAGCTGTCAGCTAACTCAAGTGCCTTTTTTGCTCTCCTGTATGACCTGTATTTAGCTGCAGACACGCGTTCAGGTACCGGTGTGAGCACCCAGCTCTGTCACCATGTCCCCAACCTGCTGATGTCCCTGCAACTGAAAACTGGGGCTGGATGCTGCAGTGTTTGACGCTGGGCAATTCTTCCAGCAGACGTGGCCCATGGGAATGGAAAGACTTTGGCTCTGCTGTCCTAGAGACTAAATCAGAAGCTTCGGTTCACCCAACACACAAGAGTAAGAAGGAGCTGGCAGGAGAGAAGGGGATGGAAAGGGCTGGGGGGGGATCAGCCTCTCGAGATGCAAACCCATCAGCCCACAACCACACAGCCCCATGTGGAAGAAGAAAAAGCAGCCGAGCCATCCCAGCGCTGCCTGGGATCTTGTGTGCGACGGGAGGGTTTACAGACCCCGGGCATCATCTTTGCCGTCTGCTCTCATTAATAGGTTTGCTTGGATTCCAGCTCAGCCCAGCTCATTAGCCACACCGCCGAATCCGACGCTAATTCTGGATCACTCCTATGGCTACAAATAAATAATAAAATTGCCTCCACGCAGGGCTTGTTTTCTTCCTCTCTCTCCCCTAATGCAGGTCTGGTAGCATCTCATGTACCCGTTAATGAAGTCCATTATATCCAGAGTTTCTCAGCAAGTAAAAATTACAATCATTAGGCAGTGACTGACAAGAGACAGAAACACCATTTCTGCCCGGGCTGGCAATAACAGGACGCCAAGTACGCGTCCCAGCGAGCTGAGCCTTGCTCTCCCGTAACGTGGTACCCAATGTTCTTCCATTAGCATCTCCCTTTTTAATAGAGCAAGACAGCATCCTGCAGCAGGTCGCAATTACACACAACAATTAATTCAGGGAGAAATAGTGACGGGTGTCGCAGAGGCACACTTTGCAGCGGGGTTGTCGGAAGGTGAAGTGGAAGGTGATTAGGAACATTTTAAAGCTCTGCCTAAAACCGAAAACAGAACAAGCGGAGGCACAAGTGACAGCGCGGTAGAGGAGACATGGCTGGTTTCTTTGTACTTTGTCATTTTTGTTTTAAATAACAAAGAAACACAACAATTATTCTTTTGGTCGCAATACCCCAATGATCAGGACTAGCTGTCTCAGACCAGGACCTCTTGTGCCATTTGCAAACAACACACGGAGCCGGCTCGGCTTCTCCCAGCGCTGCAGCCGCTCTCTTGCTGCCCTTTTGTGAAATTAGGGTTTAATTCTCTGGAATAAGTCTGCTAATACGGACTCCCAACACACCCGTCCTCTGGACAGCATGTACTCGCTCATCGCTCCCCCAGGGGCTCTGATGGGAGGGGGGACAGGAGAAAAAAATAAATACGCTGTGCAGAGCACAAAATGCAAGAGAAATCTAATCCCCTTCGCAGAGAAGTGAGAGTTCGCTGGAAAAGAGGTACTGGTTGCACCGGCTGAGCGCCGATTTCGGCTGGCGAGCCTCCCATCCTCTCGCTGCTCGACATATCGTGTTCCGCGCTCCGTGTTAAGCTCCCCTGGGAACATTTCCCACGGCGCCGAGGACACGCATGTTTGCGATGCTGCTGTCATCCTGGCGGCCAACAATAGAGAGGGACAATTTGATCTTTATGTAACACGGGCAGGCGCGCGCTCTGTTCCCCTCTGCTCGGGGATGAGATGTTCAAACCGCGCGGCACAACAAATAAGAACAAGCTGAAGGGTTAAATACAACCATCGGGCTCGCTGGTGTGATCCCTGGGGTTCCTGGGGGTGTTGATGGGTATCACCGCGTCCCCCACGGGATTTGCTCAATGCAAGAACCGTAACCCAAAAGCCGAGCGAACAATCAATCACCCCCAGACCCAGCGATCTGCACTCCAGGGGAGCCCCTTTCCCCTCTGCAGCCTCAAAGCCCAACGCTGAGATGCAGAACGAGCCCTGCATGAAGTGCCCAAACCCTCAAAGAGTTTTTTGCTCCATTAATTTGTACCAGAGCCCTGCAAGGAGGTGGATGGGGGAGGCTGAATGAGCCCCTCCAGCGAAGGATCCCCGCTCATCCGCACCGGTGACGGAAGCCTGACGGGGACAGGCAGGACAGGAACGTTCCTCCGTTGGGCAATGCACATACTTTGGCTTCCGAGTACATCGATCTCTGGAAAATGATTGCACGACAAAGTATGGAAAGGAAACTAATTCATCGCTGCTCTCCAGCCTTGGGAACCAAATGAGTAACTCTGCAGTCATTCAAACAACGTCCTGGTAAAAATAAACACAAAAGGGCACTTGATAGGAATGCTTTGGAGTTAAAAATATTGTATCTTGTCTGAGGTCATTCAGTTTTCAGTAGGAACAGCCACGCGTGCCCAAGGCGATCTGATCTGGTATTACTCCAGTTCTGTTACAGGTGGACACTGGAGCCGTGCGCCGGGAGGAGGAACAGCACAGTCCATACATCCCGCATGCTCAGCACACAGATTTTTATTATTTCACATCAAAACTTTTCGACAACTTTGGCTCTCCCCTTCAGGGCTATTGGAAAGCTAAGACTGGTCTGGAACGTGAGAGATCTGGAATAAAACCCCACCTCCCAGTCCCATCCATGGATGGACGGGTTTCTTCCCAGTTCAAAATCCTCCTCAGGATTTTCCAGATTGAGCATCGGACTCACCGCAGAAAACACAGCTCTGAGGGAAGAGGCAGGAAGAGAAACATTAAGACTACATGGGGGGGAATTGGGGTCCCCCTTCTCTTCACTTAACAAGACTGACAAGGAGGATGCTCAACTTTTTCCTTCTAAAAAGAGACATTTCTACGGCAAAGGAGAGGCTCGAGCCAGAGGCGGTCAGGCTGAGCACCAGGCAGGCACCGAGCTGATGCTGGAGAAAGGGTAGAAGGTGAGAAAACTAGACAGGAGCAGCGTAAGGGATCAGAAAAACTGCGTGGACATTTTCCTTCCCTGATAAATGTCTTTTGTGCTTTTATGGCAAGAAGCAATTACAGCTTCTTCTCTAAGCGAGGCACAAACCCGATAACGAGCAAACCTCCCACAGCACAAAGGAGGCACCGGAGGCGATCCGTGAGCCCTGACGGCCAGGCTTCCCCGCAACTGCCGCAGGTAGAGAGAACTGCTAAAACCCATCTCCATTTCACCCACTTCAGGGGTGTGAGCTGCTCGCAGCCTGCTTTTTTCTTCCCCAAAGTGCAAAAAGGATCACACCAAAAATGACTGTGCCTACAGAGGCAGCGAGTGAAAAGCCTTCAGCCAGACAAAGCGGCAGCTCGCACGTCCCGACCTGCAGAATGAGCCCACGGCTGCATCATCCCTGGGCTGGAGGAGTAAAGAGAGGGAATAAAAGAGGTTTTGCAAGGAAAAAAAAATAAGAGCAAGATATTGCCAAATCCATTCAACTTGGTTATGCACCGTGGAAGTTCGTGATTTCAATGACACAGGAAAAGCAAGAGCTCCCGCCAGCCTTTCTCTCCCTGAGCCCAGCATTCACTGGGAGATGGGGCAGTTTGATGAAGCCACGTGCAGATGCACAAGCCTGGGGCTTCCAGCTTTCCTGGCAACCAAATCTGTCATTTTCTAAGAGAGCTGTCCCTCTTTTCCTGCATGTGAGCAAGCACAGAGGTTCGGATGGCTTGGCAGGGAAAATCAGGCAGCGGCTCGCTGGGTAGGGCTATGCCATCCCACTCCGCAGCCCGTCCCCTGGGTTGGGGTCACCCTCTGAAATCAAAGCCCCTTGCTCCAAGCAGTGGGAGCACCGCTGCTCCCATCCCTCTGCAACGCATCAACCAAAGCCACCGCCCAGGCATGCTGTGGCCATAGCTCATGTCCTCCATCAATGCAACCCATCAGCACCAGCTTCCAAAAATCGACTGTTTCTCCCCAGGGCTGGGGTACGGGGAATCCCAAGCTTTGTCAGGATGCCTCAGAGAGGGGAATGTAAGGGAGCCGAAGCAGGCAGGCAGCCCAGGGGGAGTGCAAGTGCTAATTTTCTTTAACTGAGATGCGGATTCTAACATTTACCAGGAACCGGTGCCCGCTGCTGGAGCTGCTGAACTATCTGGTTTGACACTCAGGACCGCAGGGATGTGCGATGCTGCTGCCAAGTGGCATTTCCAGCTACTCGGGTCATTGGGGACACAATGGAGATGGAAAAGAGAAGGGGTTTGCTTTCCTGATTTACTAATTGACTTTACTATCCATTTTCTGCTGCCATGTGAGCAACTAGAGATAAGCATCCCCTCAATTGACTTTACTATCCATTTTCTGCTGCCACGTGAGCAACTAGAGATAAGCATCCCCTCGGAATTCAGCAAGGGGGGAGAAAATAGAGAAAAGGAAGAAGCGCTTTCTTTGGGGTGCCACAAGCTGGATCCAGCACCCCCACCATGAAACCCCAACGCCTCCCTCCCCAGCACAAGTCCCCAGGCACCCAGGAGATGCCACCACACGGTCATGGAAGCCCAGCACTGGGTCTTACAGAATAACCTCCCAAGAGCAGCCAGCAGACTGCGTGTCTCTGCATTTCTTCGTCAAAGCAGCGGATTTGGGGATATCCCAGCCTTCGGGGAACTGGGCAGGCTTCTGCTAAATGGTCTGCGCCACGGCACAGCCGGGAAACACCCAGCTCACATTTTTTCTGCAGAAGCACGCAACCGGGGAAGGCTCCATCCAGCCCCCGGACAGCCGACGTCCCGGGGGAATCGATGGGTTTCCCCGCTCGGGGCTCCAGCAGCTCCCAGCCCCAGGACTACACACAAACCCCACCAAAGTCCAGGGCCACCCCTGGGCTCTGCCGTCTTCCACACCTCCTGGTCTGGGTACATGATACTACTTTTTTTTGCCTCCAGCTGCATTTTTTTACCCTGTCTCATGGGATGCAGGTGGTCAGAGATTTGCCATTGCATAGACGAGTATCTTTGAGCAGCACCTCATCAGCAGGAGAAAGCGTTTAGCAGCGGGATGGCAGGATAAGGGTGGAGTGGGACAGAGAGGAGAGAGCCCGTCCCAGCTTCTAGGGTCTACAGATAATCCTCTCATGCATGTGGAAACACGACTTTTGGCTTAAAAATATTTTTTCATTTTTTGTGCATGTGCTGACTTATTCCAGCAGGGCTGCCAGCAGCCTGCAGTTTATTTTTAAAACACTAATCAAGAAAAGTCCAGTATATACAACAAACACCCCGGGTTTCTAGAGAAGCATCCTGCAGAAGCTAAAAAAAGAGGAGGTCACTTTTTGGGTCAGCTTGGCCATGATCCACAGGGGACTGTGACGTGAGAGGCAGATTCTGACCTCGGTTTAAGAGAAATGCTGAGCAGGCACGTCGCACACCAGCTGGATCCCAAATTCACGCTAGGAACGGGCACGGAAACGGCTCAGCCGCCCAAGCACACCCTGCCCTGGCAGGTACCCGGTGGCTGGGCAGCTTTTCGGATGATTGTCACCACCTCGCTGGGAGCCCCGAGGGCTGAGACCTGCCTGGCTCAACACACCGATGAAGCATCTCCCAGCTCCCCGGACAAGCTGGGCTCCACGATTTCCCCCTGCCACAGCCAGCTCAGCCTGCAAAAACATCATGAAAAGATATTGCACGGCTTCTTACAGAGGACTGAGATGAAGCCAGCACCAGCCCCGGCTGGGAGGCTGCAGGGGAGCGGTGCTGGGATGCAGGATGTGGCTGTCCCTCGAGGTGACAGCGCTCCTAATTGTGTCACTCCAGCTGGCAGGCTGGAGGCTGCGACCCAGTTTTTGGTGCCTGTTATGTGGCTCACAGCGGTGCCGACATGCTGGAAAAGCTAAATTTAGGATCCAAACAGGCACAGTGTTACACACCCGGGCAGGACTCACTCCGTTACGAGACGGCTGAAGAATCGATGCCGTCCGCTCGCCGCACACGTTACGGCATCGCTGCAACTCACCGCCTGATAGGGAGCGTTACCAAGTCACTTGGAATAAAATTGCCACTAAATGCTGTTTAGAGGTGGGAGGGGGGGAAGCAAAGCAAATCCTCGCTCTTTCTCAGGCATGGTAGGAAATGAAAATGGCTGTTGCTGCCTGGTAGAGTCCAATTACGAATAATGTGCGTTTTCTGCCTGCACAAAGGATGAAAGGCATCAGAGCTGGTGGTGACATTTTAAGACCAGAGATGTAAGAGCAAATCTGAGCCTTGCTGCAAGCGCAGCTTTACCCTAATAAAGAAACGCTTTCTGCAGTCAATTGCCTTGCAGCGTAGCTTGAAGCCCCGCCATTGATACAGCATCTGTTGTAAGCAGATAATCATCGGCGCTGTGCCGTGGCTCCTACGGCAGATCTAAAAGCACTTTCCAGAAGCCGGTGGAGGGCTGTTTTTCTGCTCTCACCCACGGCTGCAGGCAGGCAGAGGTTTGCAGGGGAGCCCACAAAACTCTCGCAGGTTTGCAGAGTTTGAAAGCCAGGAAAAGACCATTAAACCACTTCAATTTGTTCATCTCCTAACCCTGTAAACTTCAGCTAACCGAGGCATCCTCCCCGCGAGGCTGCAGCCCTGGCACAGCCATTTCACACCCTGCAATTGCCTGTCCCCAGCAAGGCTGCTAACGCACCGCCACCAACCAACCCTCAGTCCTGCCCTTCGGGAAGACAGACAGGGAGAGCTGCTGAAATCCCCCAGCATCAGGCATTTTTCTCCTGCTTCCAGAAGGTTTCTCGAGGTTTGGCTTGCTGAGGTTTGATCCCGACAGCTCCCGAGCTCCTGGCCCCTTCCCGGCAGCACTGGGGAGGTTCTGGGCCAGGCGCCTTTCTCCCAGTTTAGCAAGAAGTGGTCAGAGGTGGGTGACAGCAGGCTGCCAGCGCCTGCAGGCTCCCCCCTCCCGCCAGCACCAGCACTTCTTATCCACTTGGCAGAATCCTCTAGTCTCCAAAGAAGAAGAAAAGGATGGGAAATTAAAAATAAATGAACCAAGAGATACACATCCATCAGGAGCCAGGCGTTGTCAGCCCAGGTCCCTGTGCAGCTACTCCTTTAATCAAAACCTCACGCAGCTTAAACACTCGACAGAAGTCTAGAGCAGAGATCTCGTTACCCTGAACAGGAAAACCTTGAAGAATAAAATCCCATTTGTCCGATTGGGTCTATTTTCTTCAAAACTATGCTAAACTATGCCAAGCCCGTTCCTAACCGTGGCGTGTGAGGTTTCGCCCCGCGGGTCCCTGCGAGACGCACGGGTGTCTGGAGGGGGCACCGGAGGTGACGGGAGGAGTGAGCTCTCGGGCGGCACCTGAAGATGGGCCATTTCTAAATCGGGCTGTGACGCCAGCCATCAATTTTTAAGAGGCTCAAATCAAGAAAAGGATTGCTGATGGATGCGCTCCCCACTTCAAACTCACTCGCGTGGCGACGGACGTCAGACTGCCCGGCCCATGGCTATGCCACTTGCCTGCTCGCTATCGAGAGAGTGTCAGAAATTTTCTGCTTTTCCAGAAACTCCCCTTGTGCCAAGGCTCAGCGAGCTCTTTAAAGCCTCCGTGTGCAGGTTATCTGCCTCTCCTGGCTTGAAAATGTTTGTCCCCACGGAGCTGTTATTTAATACCTTCCTTAGTTACCAAGGGATGGGAAGTTTCTCCCATCGTTCTGCGGCTTTCCAAACACAGATGGGATTTATTGAAGTTTCTATGGCTCTGACCTCATTAAGGTTTTACGGCACGGCTCCAGTGCCTCGCCCACTCCTCGCCAGGTGCCCCCCAACAGCCCCACAGCAGCTCAGGTCTCCCGGCTGCCTTGAGCATCCTTGGGAAGTTTTAAGCGACATCATCCCCAAAACAGCTCCGCCACTGCGTTTCGGGGCCTGGCTTGGACTGTGCCTGACATGGGATCATGGCTCCCAGCAGCTCCTTTCGTAACAGCCGCAGCGGGTGGGAAAGCAGAGGCAGCATGAGGAGGAGAGAGGAAAAAAAAAGGAAAAAAAAACCCCAGAGAACAGTGCAGAACACCATCCCAGCTGTGCCATGGACAACGTAACCTGGCGGACACCTGGGAACAGGCAGGATTTTAATTGGCATGGAGAGGGGGAAGCAGAAAGGAGGGGTGAAAGCCCTGCGTTTGGTGGGGACACGCAGCAGGTGACCCTGGGGGTGACATTCATGGTACCCCCCAGCCCACGCCTCCAGGGAGGAGGGTGGGAATGGGGGGTCCTGAGGCTTATTTTGGTGAGTTTTTCTCCCCTGCGGAGAACGGGAGGGAGCATCAGCACAGCCCAGCTGGAGTCCTGCAAATTGCCCCACTTAGGCTCTGGTCCTGTAAATTGCTCTCTTAACCAAAGTACATAAATCGACCCGACGAGCATCAGGGTTTTCTCTGCAGCCACGCTCCCCCACAGCCTCCGGAGTTTGTGCTTCATCCCCAAACCCTGAGGTTTCATCCCAAAGCAATGTGCCTGGTGCTTACCAGGGCAAACGCCTCGCTACGCTCGAGGCTTTGAGACGCGCCTCTCCATCGCCGAGCACCGCGCGGAGCCGGGCTTTCCCCACCACATATTTATTCAGAGGCGCTGCACGGTGAGGACAACCCGGCGCCAAACTTTGCAAGAGGCAGACCTGGCCGGAGTTCAGCAGAAATGGGGAATGAAGACACTGAGCTAAAGCAATGCATCCCCACCCAATTTCTCCCCACATCAGGAATTTCATGCAGAGGAGGGGTTTTGATCAGGGTCCCACGTTATTTATTAAGCACAGAGAGCAAAGAGTGCTTGGCACTGCGCAGAAATCCAGTCTTTGCACTAAAGCTCTTGCAAGCCCAAAGTAATTCAGATGCAGAAGCGATTTCAGCTGCCGGGAAGAAACTCAAATAGCAAAAGACAAAGGGAGCCTGTTGCAGGGATGTAGAGAAAGAAGAGCTGCTGCTGGCTGGGTGCAGGCAGGGGACACTGATCACACAGAGAAAAAGACGGGGAAGAGGTAAAGGGAGCAGGTCAGGGAAAATCCAGGCTGGAGCCCTTCCTGCTAAAATGCACCCGATAGCGGGGGCTTGCTCAGGGCTGCAGATCCCACAGCCCTCCCCTGCAAAAAGCCTTCCAGCAGCGCCTGGTGCGAGCCACACGCCGGGACCCGCAGAGCTTGACAACGCCAGGGACATGGCCAGGGGGCTCGGGCAGAGCAAGCGTACGGACGGAGGCACACGGACTGCCAGAGCCGCCCGGCCCGCTGCAGCCGGGGAAACATCTAGTGCCACGCTCACCTCCCCAGAGCCTTCCAGCACCACAGCAGCTCGGGTTGCTCACTGCAAACCCATGCAGAGATGCCTTCTGCTCCCGGGCACAGGCCCTGCACGTCTTGCTTGCAGTGCCACCTGCCGCCAACGGCCACGCTCTTCAGACGCTGGAAGGGGACAACAGCAACGCAATGAACTTCCTGCTGTTACATCAGCTTTCCCTGGCCTTTAACAGCAGCCAAACTCTTGATCCAAAAAAGCAAAGCTATTTCCCAAGCTGCAGGCGTCCCACAAGTCACAGGCGTAGCA
>NW_010115228.1:0-4049 GCF_000699245.1 Pterocles gutturalis | reverse complement strand
GCTAATAAAGTTTTTTTTTTTTTTTTTCTTTTCCTTTTATGCAGTATCTCGCTGGAGCCGGTTTCTCCCCCCTAGAGACCACATCCTGAATCTTTCATTGATTCTTTATGCTAAACGATGACTCCGCAGTCGAAATAATGTGGCATATTCTAGTTCGCATTTCAGACACTGTGAGACTTTTTAATAACGAGTTGCATGAAAAATTAGGGAGGCTGCAACAAAGAGCTCCGACGGAGGTTTCCAAAGTGACTCACAGCCAGGAGAGCCTGGCTTTTCCAAAGCCCAGCGGGAGACAATCTCAAAAGCCCCCGCGCTCAGAGAGAGCCGAGTCCTCCCCCTCTGGAAAAACCAGGCCTTTTTAAGGAGACTCCCCCAGGGTGAGAATCCCTGCAGGGAGGTTTGGCAGGCGGTTTGGGGAATCTTGGCTGAGATGACATCCCATTCCTATAAGCGCTGGCGGGGAGAAGTTTTCACCCCGCAACTCAGCTGTGCTGCCGAGGCTGCTGTGGGTGGGAGTCACCCCGTGCTGTGGCCGGTCTGGGCTCCCTGCTTGGCACGTTGGCTCTGCAACGCTCCAAAACGGGGTCGGCAACGATTCTCGCTGCTCTTGCAGGGAGGCAGCAAACCACAGCAGCAAAGGGCAGCGGAGACTGTTCCCGGCTCCCAAAGCGCTACGGCACCCACAGAGACAGCGAGCATTGCCCGTGCACAGGTATCGCGGCTCCTGCTTTGCTGCCGGCTCTGCAGCAATTTGTCAGACTTTGCAGCATGATGGAGGGGGAATTTCTCCAGGTTAATTTTTTGGCTAACTGGTTTTGCTTCCTGCCATCTACACAACCAGCTGCCAACATATTTCAAGGGGGAACAGGGGGGGGAGTGCATCCAGTGCAGCCCCCCACCAGGCGTTAATGCCATTTCTGCTCAGTCCCAGTGGAGACCAGTGCCTGGCTGCTGGGGCGGGAGGTGCGGCCGGCTGAAGGATGGGTTTGATGCTCTCACCCCTCTCCCAAGCTCAGCTCCTAATTCATTCTGTGTCCCATGCTGCTCCCGCTTTCATGGCCTCTGTGACACCCCCAAACCCCAGGAGCTCTGTGCAGCACAGCTCCCTGCTCACCCCGTAACCACTGAGCACCACTCGCCCCAGCAGACCTCCCCAAAAAAGGTTTTTCCTCCAGTGTGGCCCAAAGGAGATCCCCCTATAGCTGGCAAAGGAAGGCTGAAAATAACGGGGCAGCCGGCGCGCAGGCAGCTCTTACCACGTTCCAGAAGAGCGGGTTGAAGGCGATGGAGAGGACGGCTGCAATGAAGCCAGTGTCCACATAGCCAAAGAGCTGCGCCATGGCTGTCACATCCACCTGGGGGGCAAGAGTCAGTTACTGGGGGTGCGGATTCATCCCAAACCAAGCACATCAGCTGCCCTGCAAGAGCCGATGAACCTTTTAATGGCCCCAAGCGACACGTTGTTAGGGCTTGCAAAGCGCTGTGTCAGGGTGCAAAGCCAAAGAAGAGGGGTGGGGGCTTCTCCAAGCTGGCTCCCCCCGACACCCCAGGCTCTCAGGGAGCCTTGCGTTTGCAGCAGTGCCCCGAAGGACATGGGGACCGCGAGGACACTGCTGCTGTGAGGATGGGCACCAGCGCTACGGGGCAGCTGCCAACCCAAGCGTGTTTCCAAGCCGCAGGGAAGGGAGCAGGGTTTCACAGCACCTCGGTGTCCCTGGGGATGGAGGACTGTCCCGGGGATGGAGGACTGCCCCAGGGATGCAGGTCTGCGTGGAAATTCCAAGCAATGAACTGTGTCAGCCTCAAACTTTCTTTCCATAAAGTAAGACTGATGCAAACCCCCTCCGCAGTGAGGGGGGAGATGCACTTGCATCGTAAGAAGCTGCAAAAGACTTTCCTATCTTAATAACAACAAAAAAGCCTTAAAGCTCACTGTTATTCTCCCTTTCTCCTTTTAAGAAAGAGATATTTTTCCCAGGACGGCTCCCTGACATTGTCAGCACTTTTACGTGCAATAAGCCATGCTGCTTCTGCCTCCCCGCCCTCTCTCCCCGCAGCGGTATTTGGATGAGAAACAGCCAGCGCCTGGTTTTTGTTTTTTTTTTGCCAAAAACTTTGAAAACAAAAGACAAAATAGCCCAGCCCAAGCCTTTCCCTTGCTTGAATCAAAATCAAGACAACATTGAGACATGGAAGGTTTTTGCTTCCCAAACACAGCTGTGTTTGCAAGTCTGTCGGATGCCAGGGGACAGGAAAGGCTCTAAAAGGCATCGGCTCCACCTCGCCCATCCGGGTGAGAAATTCCCACTGGCTCCTCACGGGTTCTTCGAAGGAACCAGAGCCACAGTGGGATTCATGGAGAGCGGCTGCTAAACCTGCCGTCGCTCCTCGCCAAGAGCAAAGGCCCTGGGAACGAATGGCTCCTGAGCTGTCCTGGGACACATTCGGCCACTCCGGGACAGCCGGGACCACCCGTGGTGCAAAGGGCACGAGCAAGGGCTGCACCGCCCTGGGGAAACGGGGGGAACATCACGGGGGTCCGCTGCTGCCTTCACACTGCCACCACCCCAGCTCACCAGGCTCCTCCATCCGAGCCCTCGGGATGCGGATGCTGGCGAGGAACAATGGCAACAGCCCCCAGCGCCTGATCCTGACCCAAATCCCCCTGCTCCCCAGCTCTGTCTCCCCTCCTTTCAGCCCCAAGCAGTCCTTTGCCATAAGACCTCATCCCTTGGAGCCGTAACCCAGGCACCCAGACAGCCGCTGGCGCCGGGGCCGAACTGTCTGGTCCCAGTTCAATTGCAAACCCGTGGGACCAGGACAGCTTCTTTCCTCTCGTTTTGTACGGCACTGAGCACACTGCCAGCACCGAGCTGAACAAAAGCTTCTTGACCTACTAACTCCCGGCTGGCAACCTCGTTAACGGTGCGCTCACCTTCTTTTTTTTTCCTCCTCAACGTTGGCCGCTGCCGGCGGGAGGCAGATTGGCCTGTGCCGAGGATGTGCTTTTAGGGATAAAAGGGGAGCCCATTAGGATGAGCTGTCTCTGCAAGCCGCTGGGACAGCCACGTAACAGGCACAGAACATTCAACTTTGCCCCCGCTTCCCCAGTGGGTGATAAAGAATGGTGGCAAATGCTGCCCGCCAGCCCACAGCCCCAAAATCAGGGAGGGCAAGAGCTGCACGGGCACCCAGAGCTGCACGGGCACCCAGATAAGAGGTGTATGGACACCCGGATACAAGCTGTACGGGCACGCAGATAAGAACTATATGGACACCCAAACAAGAGCTCTATGGGCACCCAGATAAAAGCTGTACAGGCACCTGGGCAAGAGCTGCATGGGCACCCCGATAAGAGCTGTATACGCACCCAGATGAGCTCTACCGGCAGCCAGGAAGGAGCTGCACGAGCACCTGGGCAACAGCTGCACGGGCACCTAGATAAAAGCTGCACAGGCATCCAGTAAGAGTTGTATGGACACCCAGACATGAGCTGTATGGGCACCCGGATACAAGCTGTACGGGCACCCAGATAAGAGCTATATGGGCACCCAAACAAGAGCTCTATGGGCACCCAGATAAAAGCTGTATGGGCACCCGGGCGAGAGCTGTATGGGCGCCCTGATGAGCAATATGGACACCCAGGAAAGAGCTGCACAGGCACCTAAAGAAGAGCTGCACAGGCACCCAGATAAAAGCTGTATGGGCACCCTGATAAGAGCTGCATGGGCACCCTAACAAGAGCTGTACAGGGACCCTGACATGATCTGTACGGGCACCCGGACAAGAGCTGTACAGGCACCCCGATATGATCTGTACGGGCACCCCGATGTGATCTGTACGGGCACTCCGATATGATCTGTACGGGCACCCCGATATGATCTGTATGGGCACCCCGATGTGATCTGTACGGGCACCCCGATAAGAGCTGTACGGGCACCCTGACATGATCTGTGCGGGCACCCCGATAAGAGCTGTACAGGCACTCCGATATCATCTGTACGGGCACCCCGGGGGCTCGGGCGCGGTGCCGGTGCCGCCCTGTCCAC
>NW_010115227.1:0-1373 GCF_000699245.1 Pterocles gutturalis | reverse complement strand
TGTGTCCCCAACACCTGTCCCCACATCCCCATCCCCATGGGTGTCCCTACATGTCCCCATACATGTCCTCACGTGTCCCCACATCTCTGTCTCCATCTGTGTCCCCCCACTTGTCCCCACGTCCCTGTCCCCATGTGTCCCCACACATCCCCATGTCCCTGTCCCCATATATGACCCCAGACCTGTCCCCACATCCCCATTTGTGTCCCCACCCACACGTGTCCCCGTGTCCCTGTCCCCATACATCCCTATGTCCCCGTCCCCAAACATGTCCCCAGACATATCCCCACATCCCTGTCCCCAGGTGTGTCCCCACACGTGTCCCTGCATGTCCCTATGAGTGTCCCCATGCGCCCATCCCCATGTATGTCCCCACACATGCCCCATGTGTTCCCACGTCTCCGTCCCCATGTGTCCCCACACCTGTCACCATGTGTGTCCCCACACATCCACATGTCCCCATCCCCACGTGACACCAGACAAGTCCCCAGACACATCCCCGCATGTCCCCACGTCCCTGTCCCTATGTCCCCACATCCCCCCACGTGTGTCCCCATGTCCCTGTCCCCACACGTCCCCACCCATGTCCCCATCCCCACCCATGTCCCCATGTCCCCATCCCCACACGTGTCCCCACACGTGTCCCCATGTCCCCTGACACACACGTCCCCAGCCCCACAGGTCCGGCCATCGCTGTATTCTGGGTGACAGGCGGGTGGCCGGGGTGTCCCCGCGCTGGGGACAGGGGACACTAGGTGGGGATGACGCCGGTGGCCAGGAGGATGATGATGACGAGGATGATGGCGCCCACGAGGCCGAGGACCACGAGCAGCTTCACATTGCGCCACCAGAACCGGCGGGCCACCTTCTGTGACGTCGTCCGAAACTGCTCCGACTGTGGGGACACACGCAGTGACACCCTGGGGACACCCGCTGCCACCCCGGGGACACCTCCTGCCACCCACGGACACTTGCTGTGACCCTGGGGACACTAACAGCCACCCTTGGGGACACACCCTGCCGCTCTGGGGACACCACTGCCACCCTTGGGGACACTTTTTTTTTTTCCCCCCATTGCCACCCCAGGAACACCCACTGTGACCCCAGGGACGCCCCCTGCCACCCTGGGGACACTAACTGCCCCCTTGGGGACACTAAGTGCCACTCTGGGGACACCACTGCCACCCTTGGGGACACTTGTGACACCCTGGGGACACCCATTGCAACCCCAGGGACACCCACTGTCACCCTGGGGACACACAGCTGCCACCTTTGGGGACAGCCCTGCCACCCCAGGGACACCCTGGGGACCCCAGGGGACCTGGTGACACCAATCCTGGGGGGATGCTGTGCCCACCCTGGGGACACTGTGC
>NW_010115226.1:141083-145363 GCF_000699245.1 Pterocles gutturalis | reverse complement strand
TCTTTCACCTCAGTTTTCTTCTTTTCCCCCTTTTCACCCCACTTTTCTCCCGTTTCCTCATTTCTCCCGTTTCCTCATTTCTCCCCTTGTCTCCCTTCTCACCATTCCCTCCCATTTTCCCATCCCCCCCTTTTCCACCATATCCCCATTTTTCCCTTTTCTTCTCCCGTCTTCCTTTCTAAATTTTTTTTCTCCTCCTCCTTTTCCTCATCCCCTATTTTCCACTATCTTCCCCATTTCCCTCCACATTTCTTCTCGCTTCCTCCGTTTTAATTTTTTGTCCTCTCCTCGTTTCCCCATCCCTCTCCCTACCAAAGCCTTTCAGCAAAGGAGACCGTGGCCAGCAGCCAAGCAGCCTCTCTCGCCAAGGAGATGGCCAGGGGCTGGGGGAAGCAGATGGTCCCGGGGGAACAGGCCGCAGCACCCGCAATGTGCAGCACACACACACCACATTGCCCCTCACTCCCCAGCATCTGACCGGACCCCACCTGGGCATGGCTGGCACAGGAGGGCTCTTCCAGGGCCATCCTTCCCTGATGCTCTTGGGAGAGCTAAGATAAGCCAGTGCAGTTTTTCCAAAGGATACAGCAAAAATCAAGGAAGAAAGGTTAATTGTTCATTTAATCCCAAGCAGCCCACCCTGCTTCTGGCTGCACTGAAATACCCTCAACATCCCAGCCCTTAGGTCGAGCTGGTCCCTAAGTGCCCAACCTGCAAAGCATCCTGGTGGCAGTGGGCACTCAGCTACCCAGTGGGTGGTACAGAGGCTTCAGTAGCAACACGGTTCATTTTCCCTTTGAGTTTCATGTGTTCAAGATCCGATCAGTGGAAATGGTTTTTTCTACCTTGGTTGTTTTTCCACTATATGCAAATGCTTTGGTTTTACCAGATGGCAAGGAATGCTTTCCTTCCACGTTTTATTCTGGAGCTAAGGATCAAGGTAGAAAATTGAAAGAGTTTGCAATAAACTCAGTAGCTACTGACTGCTGTTTGCCAGGACAGGTTATATTTGTACTCATGGAGAACTTGTTCATCACATGCCTGCTTGCTGCTCCTCCTGGGCTCTGTGAGCCCAGACCCCTCACTTCCCTTAAAATTCCAATAAAGCGACAGGTTTTGGTTCATTGGAGGTCTGTAACAGAAGTACCCAACTAAACAACATTAAGCAGGGGGTACAGTTAAAAAACAAAACATAAGCTGAAGATGTTATCCTCTTTCAGATCTGCTGCCCTCTCTCCAGATTAAGGACTTGGGTTTTTTTTCTTTTCTGAGGAAGAGGAGTGATTGCTGATGAACCCTGGCATGAACCATACAGAAGTATGGATACACAAATCAGAGGGATTGCTTCTGTCAATTTAATTGAGTTGTTACTACTAGACTGTAAAGTTAATAATTGTCAGAAGAGAAATTTGAGTTTATCAAGAAACAAGTTTATCGTCAAGACCTGGTTGGGCTCTTTTACTTTGTGATTCACTGAGTCACTAATGTACCACTCCACCTCACTATCACTAAAACAGCACCAAATAAAATTAAAATATAAAAACCCCTGATTAACTAGCAGGAATTTTCTTTTTTCCATCTAGACATCACACAGTTTGAAGGTCTAGTGAAAATGTTTTCTTGCCCATCTAATAAGCTTGCAAAAGTGAGTGCTTTTGAACAGTCCTGCCCTATACACACACCTCTGTACATGCACTCCTTCTATGTGTTGTAGGTTATATGGGCAATTTCTGTGTTCATCTCATCTCCAGCTATAAAACCAGTGAAAGCACTGAAGAAATCTGACAGATCAAAGGAAAATCAAAACACATCAGCAAAACTGGGAAGTACCAAGCACCATAAATTTTATCAAGTCAGGCCAGTAAGAAATTTGACCTATGGCTCTTCATTTTCTTTTTCATTATTCTTTTTATTTTTAATTCTTCCCTCCTGCAAATTCATTACAGTTGCTGTCCTTCTCTTGCACTGATTTGTGCTGTGCACTGGATCCAGTTGGCCAGCAATGGCAGGGAATGCTAATTCCATCTACTTATCGGAAAAAGCAATAAAAGCAAATATGTTTCCCTAAGGCCCCAGCCCAGAGTGATGAAAAATCCAGACCAACAAACATATTTTGTTAAAAATCGGTCTTAAGTGTCATCTTTTTTCCCACAGAAAAATAAAAGTAGGAAAAGAGTATACTGGGAAAACTGAAATATAAATGACGGACCCTTCCCAGCTCTAGTAATTGAATCCCAAATATATCCCCTAGCTGAGGAAAGGGTGACAGTCTCCACACCAGAACTGGGCAAGCCCTAATCACATTTCAGATGTGCAACGAACATACAAATGCTGTGCAGCCATAGCTAAGATTATTTAAAGTTATGGGGTCAATGACAGCAGCAGCTGCTGCTCCTGACCTCAGGGGAATCACGGTTCTGGTTAATGCAAACGCTTGTCCTCCCGTTTCTCATTGGGACTTACTGGGACATGAGATGTTCTTTGAGCTGCTGCACTGGGTTCCCCGTACTGACCCGAGGCAGGAGTGTGCTGCAGGGGCAGAGGGAGAGTCAGCATGGGCAGAGATAAAGGAACTCTTCCTGTTAGAGGTGGCTCTACTTCTTCTCCCTGCCTTTAGAAATGAACAGCTGCTGCTCAGGTTTGCCAGCACCCAGCACTCAAAAACTGTGAGTGCAAGACTCAGAAACAGGATGATTGTCTGTAAAACAGTCTGAGGGTGGGAAAAAAAACACCTCTTTTTATTTGGCTTCTGATTACTAAGTCTACAGGGATTCTGTTTTTTTCAAGCCTTTTTCTTAGTTCATGAGGAA
Organism: Pterocles gutturalis; assembly: GCF_000699245.1. Taxonomy (NCBI): domain Eukaryota; kingdom Metazoa; phylum Chordata; class Aves; order Pterocliformes; family Pteroclidae; genus Pterocles; species Pterocles gutturalis. Next base: position 142,553 of record NW_010115226.1, on the reverse strand, counting down.
TAGAGATCCACCCTTTTTTTTCTGTCTTTTTTTTTTTTTTTTTTTTTTAATGAATGCTGGGATTCTAACATAATCAACTAATTCCAGGAGCTGAGGCTTCAAGATAAAAAAAAAAAAAAAAGTATACCATGTCGCAAAGCTCACAATGCAATCTCATTGCATTGGCGTTGGCAGCAGTTCACTTGGCTCTGGAAATAATAAAGTGGGAGACTGAAATGACAAACAAACGGGAGATCCAAACCGAAGTACCACCAGGGAATGCAAAGCAGATGGCCAGCTAGAGAAGACTAGCCCGAAGAATCACTGTAGTCTTTGTGGTAAGATTACTGACAGCATCCACTGTGGTGACCTCCTTCCTAGGAGCTTGCCTGGCATGGTTTGCATCTTGATGTCCTTGTCATGGATTATTATTAAGAGGAGTAAACAAGCTAGAGAATCCTCTCAATTGCAAATCATTCATGCACCCTCTCATAGCAAACAGGGAGATTCAAGAGCACTGGAAAGCCCACACAAGGGTCAGGAACAACTTTGCATTTCTCTGCCATCTTGGGCCCACATCCCTTTCACTGGTCATTTAGCTACCGCAGAGGTAACATGGGTGTGTGCTTTCAGGAAGAATGCTTTCAGCATGCTTTTATGAAAATGTCTGCTTTGTTTCAATATGCCATATTATTATTTTGTCAAAAGAATTTACTTAAAAGTTGCAAAATTAAGTCTGTGCTAAACAGGAGCCAGCACAATGGAAATTATATTTTAGGACTCTCCATAAATATGCAAGTGTGAGTATATGAAATCACATGTAGCAATTCATTTGCAGAAAGAGGCAAAAACCCTAAATTACATTGTCTTCTGTCATATCCAGTTTGTGCAGCAGAGGAAAACACATGAATATCAACTGTGACCATTTGAACTGAGCAGTTTGGTAAAACGCCCTGCAGAGCTCCATCGGGACGGATCCTTGCTGCTTACCCCAATCAATACATTGGGTTACTGGAGAAAACAATTATCGTGGAGCGGGTTGCAGACTGCCAACCCCAGCAGATTCTCTGTGCTGCCAAATAGGATTTCTCTTTAGTTTGTGTCCATCCCTAGCACTTAGCAAAGCTCCCCTGTCTTCTTATGCTTCTAAGGATACAGCCATTTTCTTAAATTTTTGCTCTTTTTACCAGTCTAGAAATGCAATGTTTAACACTGGCTACAACCCCCGTGCTCTCCTCTGTGGCCATTCACAGGGATTGGGATTTTGAACTTTGGACTGAAGTTTCTCCACAAGCATCTGGAGCTAAATCCTACCCACCGTATGTGTGGGTGTTGTTCTATTACCTGCCAGTTTGAAATAAGCAGGATTTAATCAGTTGGGGATGACAGTGAATTCCAGCCCCTCCTGAATGAATACAGCGCTCCCGTCCCCCTCTCCCAGCCCGTCTGCTCACAGGCTGGTGCATCACTGGAGCGCAGCCAGGCAGCCAT
>NW_010115226.1:44950-141070 GCF_000699245.1 Pterocles gutturalis | reverse complement strand
CTCTTCCTTCCCTATCAGCCAATAAAGATAATTGCACAGGCCAGCATATATTAATTTGGGTTCAGTCCTTTTCCCACTCAAATTAACGTCGGTTTTGCTGTTGACGTTGATGTTAGCAGAAGCTGGCCCAACGTCATGGAGCTAAAATTAGATTGCTTCTGCCGTTTGCTGGTCTCCCCCCTTTCCCAGTATGAGCCAAGGGAGTTACTGGCAGAGCTGGGAATTGGTACTAATTCCAGCAACAGCCCAGGTAGCCAAGGCACACCAGTGGTGGGCTCCCAGCATCTGCTGCAGGACCACAGGCAGCAGTACCCCCGTGATGGTCACAGTCACACCATCTCCACCCGCAGCACCACGGTCATGCCCCCAGCATGCTCGTCCCTCAGGAGCAAATTCGCCAAAACCAGCGCTAAATGAGGGCAGAGAGGGAAACACACACAAAATCCTTATCCACCAGGGCTTGGAGTCAGGGGATGGCAGCTGTTGGTGAGGATGCCCACGGATGTGGGACCATGCTGCTGTCCTCAGAGATTCCCTCTGTGGGGCTGTCAGATTTTTATCTCCTTTCCACAACGCCCAAGTCACTTGTTATCAATATTGGTGATGCTACTCGAAAAATTAGAGGAAAACCGTGTCTGTGCTGCACAAAGCCATGCAGGTGGTAGCTCGACGCAAGACTGGTGGGGCTTTTCTGCAGTCCAGCAGCAACTTGTGATCTCCCTGCATACATGCAGATAGGGATGCAGGTAGACACGCACACACACGTACATATATCATTATCCTACACAATTTTCCTCGGTGGGGCTTTTCTGCAGTCCAGCAGCAACTTGTGATCTCCCTGCATACATGCAGATAGGGATGCAGGCAGACACGCACACACATGTATCATTATCCTACACTATTTTCCTCCTAAACAACATTTTTTCTTTTCGACAGCAGTCTGCCTACCAGTGTGTCTGAGTACATAGATACACAGGCATTTACCAGCAAGGCTGAAAAGTCTCCTCAGCCACGCTTCCGTGCCACACACGTAGCACCCTGATTTGCACATATCTCAGAAACACCAACAGTTCTCTTCATATTCTGCTGCTACAATAACTTAGCAGACAACTCTGCTTACCGGACTGGTATCACGGTGGGTGTAACTACCAGCGATAGCTCGCCTGCTACTCGGAGTAGAGTCACATGCTGTGATTGCTCATATGCCGTTCAGATTCTCTAACAACTGAGAGGGAAAAAAGAGAGGGGGGGAAAAAAAAAAAGGCAACTATTTCTAACTGAGATGCACTCCCCTGTGGTCTCTGCCTTGGCTGTGAAGGCTCTCTGTCACACTGATTTCCTTGAACTGGTCAATCCTGTTTCCACAAACACGGAAAGCAACTGTTCATAATGCCAAACTCCCAACCTTGTGCCAGATAACATTTGCCGATCAACTGCCAAGGCAAGCTTCACACAGGAGGAAAAAAAAAAAAAAAAAAAAAAAAGGAGGAATGGCAGATTAAACAGATCAGCTCTGATTCTTACCTTCAGAAGCAGACTTCGTTCAAAGCCCACAAATACTTTTACTTTGCTGGAAGTCTCTGAACTATTTTTAGCTTCCCTCTGGGATGCCATATAGGGAGAGCAGCCCCCTCCCTATGGTTACTAATCTGCCTAACATAACAGCGGACACCTGCTGCTGGTGAGTCATGTTTTGTGTGAGCCTAATGGTATATGGAGGCAAAACGTAAAGACAAGTGCTTATTTTCCTCCGTACCTCGTGTTGTTTGTGTCTGCCTGTTACTCTAAGCAAATCAAATCCGTGCTAAGAAGACAGAAGTCAGTGTGAAGAAGACAAATACACAGGGAAATTCATGTTCTCTTCAGATCAGAAGCTCTAAGAGAGATATAGCAGAAGCATGCTTGTTTATATTTGCGGCATGTATACCTGTGTGTATACATATGTCTGCACTTCACACACACACCGTGATTGTGTTCTTGCCAGCGCCTGCTCTCGTACATGCAAACTGGTGTTTTCACTGAAAACATGAATGGAAATTAAAGTATTATAAATCTAAAGTTCCATCCTGAACCCATCTGTCCTACTCACACACAGCAAGAAAGAACAAGCATGGAGAAGGGGGGTATGTAGGGGAAATTCAGCTAGCGTGGAGAAGAGAACCCTACCACTTGTTCCACATATTAGCTTCCAGATACGAGGCAGAAGTAGCTTGGAGGTTGTACAGCGGCTGTTAAACATCAGCTGTGTTCCCCTTTGTTTGCTTCACAGCCATTGCTGGCAGTGACAAACATATATATATAGAACAGCCCTTCGGTCTGCGCTGGGAGCCTGATTTAGCTCTCCCCCCGAGCCCTGCATTTCATCCTTATAGGCTGCACTTCTAAACTTTGGAGAGCTGCAGTAAAGAGCTGCAAGGTTTGGCTTTGTGATCTCTGGAAGATCGCTCTCTTATTCCTTTCCTGTCTCCCCCCCAACCCGCCATGTGAAATTTTGGTTATTTCTGTCTTTGAAGAAAGGCATTGCCCCCATCTTCTGCTTTGGGCAATACTGTGTACTTCCACTGGTGATGGACACTGGTGCTCACCCTGCTCAACCTTAGCTCACTCTACTGTCCTTAATTTCTACAACTTAGCCACTCTTATTAAAGACAATGGTAAAATGTCCACTAAGACCAGTGGAAACAGGATGAATGCTGACAGGAAATGCTAGAACATCTCGCAATAACCTTAACAGCCATGGCCAGAATCAGCATCAGGCACTGCAACCCATGAAGCCAAACCCTGACTAAACCAGTATTTCACCCTACAGAAAAATACCTTTAGTATTCAAGGGAGAGTGAAAAACTTCCTGTAGGTTTATAAAACCATCATTTTGAACATATCGCAGGAGAATTATTTTAAAATAAATACAAAGAAGATACCTCTGTTCCCAGAGAACTCTTTAGATTTTCAAATATATTTTTTTAGAGCTTTGCTCCACCCCCAGCTCTATCTCCTTTTGGACAGGACAAGGGATGGTAGAAACTAAGAAACTCCCAGCCTGCCTGATTCCCCTTCTCCAAGAGGAGCTGGACTAGGCAGCAGTGAATGGCCATATTTTCCTTCTTTCAGCAGCTTAGGGACACGTGCTGCATAAAACCCCTCAAAAGAAGAATGAAGGTCCTAAAAATGGTACTTAAATATGTTCTAGGCTCTCTGAACAGAGTTCAGAAACATATTTCAAGCTCAGTAATTTAAAATAACCCCTGGCAAATCAACATCTTGCCACTTAGCATGACCATCTGCCAAGTCCTGAATGTATGGGGGAAAGGAAAAGATTGCAACATGCCCCAAATATCAACCTTGGGTCTTCTCCAGCAAATAAAGGTAGAGAAAAAAAATGCCATGAGTCCTTTCCCTTCTATATCCAGCTGCTTCTCCAGCAGGATTTCAGGCAGACAGACCCTGAAGCATTTGCAGTTTTCCTCAGGAGCCTGTCAGTGACCCACATGCTCTGTGGTCCTTGATTCCCCCCTAGTGACCAGAGCACACCGAGGTTATGGAATCAGCTGTAGCCTTAGAGCTCAACGGAACTGCTGCATCTCGTAAGCGCCTGGCTTTGTGCTTCAGGAGTCCTGCGGTCCTCTCAAGTGCCAAAAACACACCCCAAGCCCCCTCTTCACATTTCCCTTCATCTCAGAAGGACAGAAGTAAGCAGCTGCAACAGGGAGAGTTACAGACCAAGAACGAGGGTCAGCTCTCCCTTGCTGTTCCTCCGGCTATAGCCCGAGTGTGCCGTTAATGTGTTAACTAACACAGCGCCTTTGTATGTCTGCTGAACAAAAAACTAGAAGCAAAAGGGGAAAAAAAGCCCCAACCAAACCCCTTGGCATGTCTGCCTTGAATCCCAATTAGAAAAGAATTGTTTGCCCTAATTCTAAATGTATTTAGAATATGGAGCATATATTTCCAAAGGATGTTTTGTATTTACAGCATGTCTGTCTGGTTATACTGCTGCAATGTTTTTCTGAGAATTATAGCAGTGAAGTTACTCTGGGTACGATTACAGCTAATTATAGTTTCGCTTTGGAATTTAAAGGCTCCCCTGCAACACTCCCTCCTTCCCAGTTAGAGGCACTGGCCTTGCAGCCCGTTGTGACTGCTGCCCATAATTGTAGTAACTAAGGTCCTTGGGGTCACCGCCTGCTATGTGACGTGCGGATGCGTTTGAGGTTTAGTTGGTAGAAACGGGTAAGTCATTACAGTAATGGTATGAGGGGAAATCTGCAAAGAATATCCTCCACTCAGCCTGGAGCTGAGACAATCTAAGCCCAAGCTTTGCTAGGACTGCGCCTGCGGGAGCTCGACCACAAGAAGGCAGCAATCCCCTCCTGGCAAGGCTGTGGGAGAGGGCACTGCAGAGTTTGTATCCAAAGAGGGGATTTTTGATAAAGAGAGGTTATGTTCAGGGTGGTTAACAGCTGAAGAGTGGGGAGACGTTCACTCCTGTGCACAGGCTCAGCACAAGGCGACTGCTTTAACGTCAGAAACAGAGCACTACAGCATGGGTAAGACAGCAGACACAGCTGGACCAGACCAGGGCGAATTCAGCCACTGCTCCTTAATGGGAAACACTTCTTGACATTTTTCATAACTGTAGTTACTCTTTTTGCCTCTAAATCTTTAAAGCTTGATGCTGGAATCAGGTTTGCATCATAAATCTCTTCCTTCTATCGTCACTTGACCTGTCACTGATGATACTCCCGAGCAGAGAGCGGAGCCCCAGCTCTGCTGGAGCAGCCCAAAATGACCTCAACATTAGTCCAGCACAAACCATGCTGATGCCACTGGAGTAATTCAGGTACCTGAAGAAACCCGTCCAATCCTCTGCAGCCAGATGGGACAGAGCACTCCCGGGCAGCCCCGTCACTCCTGCCCCAGCTGATGGAGCGATGGGAACAAAGGTACTCGATTGCTGAGCAGCACCGAGTGTTTCAAAACAAAATGTCAATGAGCTTTCCAGATTAAAACATTAAAAATGTATGAGCAACAACTGTCGCACACAAGGAGGCTAATAACGTTGGTAAGGTTTTTCCTTTTGAAATCAGGTTAGGTCATTTTTAATATCAGTGTGTTCATATGCACTTATAGTTTCATCAAGTTGAAAGCCAGGAAGACTCATTAGATCTTCATTTGACCTTATAAAAAAACCATCGTATTTTACCCAGCTATTTCTAATTGAACAGAGCTATAAGTCCCAAGAACGTCAATAGTGGAAAAAAGCAACAACTCTTATCCTGGAGCCATCACAAAGCAGAGAATCTCTTTTTTTCTCTTGATAATTTGCTCTAATGACTAAAATAATCTCCCAGTTAAAAAACAAAACCAGAAAGCCTCTACCAAAACCCACACCTCATTTAATGATACCTGATTCAGCTTCCAGATATGACCTTTCTTTCACTTCTCTCCTTTTAGGATATTTTATTTCCAGAAACAGACTCATGCCAAAAAAAATCACTTCGGACCTTTTTTTGCTCAATGAAACACATTGAGCCTTTCAGGCCTCCTATTGTAAAACATTTCTTCAGACCCTCAAATAATTTTAGCCATTCTTTCCTACCCATCCTCCAACTTTTCAGTATCTTTTCGAAGTTCAACACAATATTTTGCTATTTGAGACTTGGTTTTAACGATGCTGCACATAAAAGTAAAATTACCTCTTTTCTTGTTATTCACTGCTCCCTTGTTTATATATTTAAAGGCCACATAAATTCCTTTTGGCAGGTCATCACAGTGGGATCGATGTGCAGCGGCTTGTTCAGAGCACTGCTCCTTTCATCCCGTGCGCAGTACCTGCCCTCCTGTGTGCAGGGCTGTGCCCTTGCGCACAACAACGTGTAGTTTGATGGATTCCTCCTCCTTACCAAAAGATTCAGCTTCCCCAGTGCCAGTCTCCTTTCCTCTTCACTGCATACCGCTCTCTCGATCTTTGTGCTTTGCAAAAATTCTTCATCTTGTGTTGTTCTATGGACCATTGATACAAACAATGGAGAGCTTTGGTACTTGTACTTAACCCCAGTCTGCTCCAGAAACCACAGGTCCATTCCATCCTGATTCTCCATCAACAGCTACTTGTTGAGCTGTGTCAGGCACTTTGTTATCCATTGAATGTATATTCTAATGTTACTGAATAGTGCTAATGTTTAATCAGCATGCTATTCAGTGCCAAGTCAAACACCTTAAAAAAGTCTGAATGCACTACATTTATACAATTGTTTTTGTCAACCAGACATGTAACATAATCAGAGAGGGAAAATTAGGTTTCTTTGACAAAGTTTGCCATAAAACCATGTTGTTTAGACTACTTACTAATTTACTTTTGCATCAGCTTTTGAATTATTTAACCCAAAATGATTATGAACTAACTAGCCTGCTTGAGTCTTAGGAAATACTTGCTCGTAACAATGTTCTGTCTCAAACTGGTATAGACACATTTCATATGACCGGCTGAGCATTAGCTCACTCATGAGGCAGCTCTTTACTTTCAAGGAGACTGGACTGGATTTGCTCCCTTTTGGGAGGTGTCACAGGTAAAGTGGGCTTGGATGGGACCAGTTCCTCCCAGTGCCCCTTCACATCTGCCCTGCTCACAATGCCTCCCTACCACTTCAGAGCTAAACAGATAAACTGACCCCAAAATCCTCAGTATAATTTTATTTGCAAAAGCTCAGAAAACAACTTTATTAAAAGGGAAAAAATGTGACTTGTGGCATTTCTGAATGCACCTGCCAGCACTCAGCTTTTGCTATGCATGATCTTGCAATTTATGGCCCCAGATATATCTGCTCTTTAATTACATGAGTACAAAGCTAGAGCCAGAATTTTATGGGCTGAAGGTTTAAACTGCCACAGCATGCTTAGGAAGGGATCCAGCTGCCAAGAGGACTTTTATGCCTAGTTTCTGCGTAAGGTCCATCCACAAAGACAAGAATTTCTTTGTACCAAAAATCCACCTCTTTTTGTTCAGACCAGTTTATTTGAAGGAGCCTAAGGGTATCTGCAAATACCATTCCTTTTGCCCATTCCTCACCCTACTCCTTTAAACAAGTTCATTTTGTCCTGCCAAAACCCCTGTTGCCTACCTCATCAAATAATAACGAAACCTCAAGGAATTCTGTGGAGAGCTGTATGTTTTGCACATAAAGACACAATGGCTTCTCGGGGCTCCTGCTGTCACTCTGAAATCATGCAAAATGAAGCTGAGGCAGGGAGCAAAAGCAAGGTACGAAACTGAAGCCTTCATACTTCACGAGCATACCTCATTTGCTCTGCTGTCAGGAACTCAAAACCCCAATGAAAAGAGGAAGGGAAAAAAAATAAGACATAAAAGAAAAGGAATAAATTATATGCAAGCCACTAGACTTATCACTTAGCTTTTGGCAAAATGTTGACTCCTGAATGATCTTTGTCAAATCTCGTAAAAAAAGGAGCGTCCAACTGATGAATCTTGCCACAGGCATTAAATAGGGCACTGCTGGAAGAAGAAAAGAGGGGAAATGGAAAAGGCAGCTTAATTTTAATTAAACAAGCTACCTGTGTCTGCATTTGGTCACAGCTCTCATGACTTGGAAAAGTAGGATGCTTGAGGGCTTGATTTTTTTTTTGTTTGTTTTAAATATTCATGGCATTTTAAATGTCTTTTGTGCTGGGCTTGGTGGACCTGATGGTAAATGGCTGGGGCAGCCCTGGCGCTGCCATCAGTGAACAGCCCCAACAGCATCACAGTCGGCTCCTGAGGACACTCACCCAAAACCAGAGACTGGAGCAGAAAACTTACAGTGAAGGCTCTGCTGGGACCCCTCGTACAGGGAGCTGAGCACACTTATTGATTTCAGGAGGGAGATGGATGAATGTACAGCATGGCTGTATCAGCAGTTCAGACATTTTGGACTGGTTTCGCACGCTGACATTTCACTGTGACCTGGGTTTTTGCACAGGCTTTAACCCAACTATTGATGCGAGGAAGGACAGTGCTAGGAACAAGGAGTAAGCAGTGGGGAGGAAGAAGAAGAAAGTATTTGTCATCTGGAGCAATAATTAATCATTTCCAGACAGTACAGCAGGATAAAGAATAGTCTCATGGATAAAGAATTGATCTGAGACTGGGAGAAACAGGTCTGTCCCAACCTCAGCGGCAGGCTTCCTGGCAGATCTTGGACCTGCCAAATAGAGACATAAAATGGAAAAAATGCTCCCTGCCCCAGATGTGATCAGAGTGGTGGTCCATGCCGTACTGACAAGTTCTACAGCAAAGCCCCAGTTAAAATCCTGAGGAAGAAATTGTTGTTATATAAAGTAACTTGGATTTTTCATCATTAAAAAAGTGCCGTGAGCGATGCTGAGGTGTTCCACACAGTCTGCCATTTCCAGTCCCATTCTAGTCACTAATCAACATTAATTCAACATTAACTTAGGACTCAATTTCTTCACCCAACTCATGTTGGCATCAGGCAATCCACCCAGGAGTCTCTCCCTCAGACTCCTTTTTTGGGAAGTGATTTTTAAAAATCACTTTCAGTGATTTAAGAATACTTCTAAATGTCAGCTGCAGGCAGGAGAAGATAGTTATTGGTCTGTTTTTAGAGAGAATTTTTGGCTCAGTTTCCTCTTCCTACCCTGCTCATCACTGATGTATTTTTAAATGAATCCTAAAATACACACCAGGAAACTCTATTAAATAAAAATCATGAATGGCATGCAGACTGTGCTGTTACTGTGCATAAGAAGATAACAAGACTCGAGAGACTGCCCTTTACATTCTGCTGCTCTTGCTAACTACAGATCTGGCCCAGCACATGCACACGTTCCAGGAGGAAGGGAGAGTGCCACGAGCCCTAGACAATATGCCTGGAAAGGGGCTGGAGGAATAAGAGATCAGAGAGATAATGGGGATGCCACGAGATGCAGCTCTCCATGTTCTCGATTAACCGAGTGATTGGACACGCACAGAGCTCCCGAACGCATGGTTTGGAGGTTATCAGCGATATTGGACATCAGCTGGAGCAGCACTGGACTCCCCCTGCCAACAAACTGAAGGAAAGAATTAGAATTCTGAAAGCTTTTTAAAGCCAGGCTCTCACCTCAAGACACAATAAAAGAAAAGCTTTTAGATCATTCCTGGCAGAGGAGTTGGAAAGCTGCCACGCTCACACAGAGTAACTATGGTAATCCATATCAGGTTGCAGAAATCATCCTTAGCATACAGTCTTTTAAGCCCTCCAAGAAGCTTTCTTCCTAATCTACTTAAAAATAAAAAATAAAGGGTGTTTCAAGGTCAAACAGTACCAATAGTGGGATCAAAGACACTGAACAGGAACCAGGTCGAGGGTCCGCACAAGGCAGGGGAGCTCCGGTGCCAGCGGCCACGGCTGGGCAGGGGACAGACACCCCGGCCTCGAGCTCGGCACTGCCATGGGAGCTTGAGCATCCCAAGACTGCACAGTGAAGATGCACTGCAGAAAACCTGCGCGTAATTGCTGTGGTGCTTAAGTGATTGAGAGCTGAATACATCAGCGTGTCAGAATTACCGAACACAAAGGCCTTGATTCCGCTCTGTTCCGCGCCGGTGTGAGCGATGCCCAGAGTTTGCCTTCAGGGGCATCTGGGGATTGCTGGAGCGTATTTACAGAGGCAGGCTCAGGCCTCGGTGACACTCCAGCTCTGTTTAAATCTTTGGGGTTGCAGTGTGCCTGGTCTAAAGGAATCTGATTCTGTTGTTCACTTATGCAGAATTAGGAGCACAGAAAATCAAATTCCATTTGTTTTAAAATTAATTCAAAATCAAACACCACCGCTTACATCTCCATGCTACGAGTAGCCCAAACTTTTGCCCTGCCTCAGCCAGTTGTGTGTGCACAGCAGCCTGCACGAGTATTTATTCACCTTCACAAATAATCCTCAACTATTTGAGGGATCCCTGTACCTCATACTTGAAATTAAAGGCAAATGGGCATCATTTGGAGCTGGACCCAGAAAGGATAAACAAGAGCAAACGTAGCACAGAGGCACTTAAGGGAAAAGGCAACATATGAACAATAGAAAGTCTTACACATTGAAATCCCAAATGGCTGTGCTGTGAGAAAGACATATCAGACTTCCTCAAGTCTCTGCTGCTTTACTTTGCTGCCTGCTGAGCCAGACACCAGCTTCCCTCCGTGCAGAGACAGGAACATCTCTGATGAGTCCAACGGAATGTCAAAACTGAAAACTGTTCCACATCAATCTTATGCTAAAGGCCCAAAATCTCAGAGATCAGGTGTCTATCACTGAATGTGTGTTCACACACTTTTTTTTTCTTTTTTTTTTTTTTTTTTGATACTTCAACTGACATTTTCCTTAGTTTTGGGGCTGGTTTTCCTTTCCTTATATGCAAAATGGTTGTACTGCACAAAGCAGCTGAATGCTTATCTGCCTGGTCTGTTCATAAGAATACAATAGAGGGCAAACATCTGTGTTTTAGGGGAAAAAATAAATAGATGTCCAAAAAAAGCATGCAGGCAAAAAGCTTCAATAATGATAGACATAGCTTTCGAGATGCTTTGAAAATCAGGGCTAAAATATCATTTTATTTTGTTCTGTGTTGCAATGACAAGATGCTGACTTGCTATGATTTCAGCAGTCCATAACTTAATTTTATTATGTTTGATCTAACAGTCCTAAGCATATTTCTTGGCTATGTGTTAAACATTATACTCATTAAGGTGGTTTTAGGTCTTATCTCTTGTCTGTAATTTAATATTAGAATTTAGAGCATTCTTCTCAAGTCTCAGGTGCAGCAGCTGTGGGAATCCCTAACCTGGAACTTAGAAGGGGAAAAAAAATTGTGTGTAATCAGAGTCTTCAAGAAGAGGATCTTTTTATGGGACTGCAGAGTTACAGGTGAAGGACACTCTGTTATGTCCCCCAAACAGGTCTCAAAAAGTTACCGGCCACACCCAGGATACAGCAGAGGCCAATAATTTGAAGCTCAAGACATGTTGCACACAGTGTCATTTTTGCTGGCTCTTTTATTTTTGCTACGGTCTCACACTACTTTCAGGAGCAACCACTCCAGTCCCTCGCTTTTGTGTGCCGTATCTTTGCACCCACTGCCTGGGCAGCAGTGAAGAACAAGGGCCATGGCAAGGGAAGAGAGGGCTGAGGAGCATCTTTCGCGGCTGACCTGCCACATGACAGAAAGCAATGCCAAGTTCAGTCGTGGCTGTCCTGGCAGAGGCCTTCACTCTCAACTGCAGTGCTCACTTTGGTTTATTTTCTTCCAGGATCATCTGCTACTAGATACAAAACAGTGAGCGGCTCCAGTTTCAAACTGATATTTGCAAATATTTAATTTTCATATGCAAAGTGGAGCTAGGCTTTGGGTCACCTGTCCTTGATTTTTTTGCTTTCTCCTTGGACACGGCTATTGACACAGGAAAAAGTAGGATATACAGTAAGTCATTCAACAAAAAAACCCTCTAATAAATCTAGCTCATAAATTAAGCCTGCAATGAAGGCAGACCATTGCTCTTCAGCTATTTGCACAGCAACCTGCTGGTCTGCCTGGCTGGTTTCTAGTTCAGGTAGAAGATTCACAACCAGTCACCCAGTATGCGTATGTTGATTTTAAGACACCGCATTATATCTTTAGAGGAGGTGCTGGCATTTATATATCTTTTGTAAATATTCCAGGGGTTTATTTATTGGATTTAAAACTTTTGGGGTTTTTTTGAGAGATAAACCATCTAGACAGATCATAGTGAACTTCAATATTTGTGGATACAAAAAAGACAACCTGTAGCTCCCTTTTGGCAGGTAAAAGCAGCAATGACAAATGATATATCCTCCCATCTCTATGACAAGTGCTGTTTTCATCGAGAAAAGCCTAACAAGAAATTTGCGTCCTACTCATAAGCTTTTTCCAGAGAACCTCACCCCTGTTTGCACATGAAATGACCATGCAGATCCTACTGAACAATAGTCCAACCCAGAGTTAGTTGTGCCCAGCCTTCTGCCTACAGAAACGAGTCTGAACCCAGTCATTCCTCTTTCCTTAGTTGGTGTCATCTGTGCCCTTTACCACATCCTCTTCTCACCATATACCATGCTCTACAACCCAAGAAGATGCCTCATCTGCAGCAGGAGGAGACAACACCAGCCCAAGAACCATGAGAAACTTCATGAGCCCATGAGCCCACTCTCATCAACTGTAATCGAAGTGGCCAGAGGCAGCAGCGGGTGAGAGCAGGAGAGAAGCAAACCCATATGTGATCAAAGTCCACATCTGCCACTGCGTCCCCCAGCTGCAGGGCTCTGAGACTGCAGGTTTCTTACCACCTCTGTTCAGCTGAGGGGGAGATGCCAGGTCTGCAAGCTGCTGTGAGCTCTGCCAGACAGCAGACGAGTGAAAATAAAGATGGTGATTGCACCTGTGAGCGTGGGTCGGAGCTGCCGTGTGTTAACCGCCACTGGCTCTGCTGCAGCATCCCCACCTGCAGAGCGGCAGCGTGTCTGGCATCTCCTGACAGCAAGCCACACTTCCCATAGGAGGGGATGTGAATGAGCTTTTCTCATTTGTATCATATGAACATTCCTCAGCACACATGTTGGGGGTCATGCTTGCTAGGGCAGCTCTGCTGGTGGCTCTGAGCTGACTTTACTCACCAGAAGACCTGTGTGTCCTCTCCATCTATACCTGTCTGGGTCTGTGAGAACTTTGGGACATGGCTGTACAGCAGCACAGTGCCTGGCTGCCCAAAGTCTTCCTACTGCCTCCTCGAGTCCAGTCTCTCCATAGGTCCCTGAGGAAGAGGGCAATAAAGGCAGGAGTGCAGCTGTACCGAGTCCCTCTGCTAGAAGGCAAGTACCATCACTTTCATTCTTCCCTCGAGCGGTGCCTTGTGCACATCCCTGCAAAAAAGGCAGGCATGGAGTGTTAATGAGTATTTAATTAATAAGTTATTATAGAACTACTCTGCTAAACTGAGCATCCTTTGAGGAAATAACATCTAGGGAGTAAAAGCATGAATGAGACTCCAACTGTCAGCTTTATGGATGTCTGCTGTTGGGATATGGCTCCTTCAGCTGTAATGGAAGGAGCATGTACTTTGGGAAAGAGATATAGGAGCTGATGCACACGATTCTTGTATGCACATTTTCCACCTGGAAAATGTCTGTGAAGATACGGTCTGCTACACTGTGTCTCTGGCACAGGAGGGAGAAACAGATGGAGAGATCGTCTGAAACCTTTTGTTCTCCATAGTTAATAACCTGGAGCTCTTCTAATATCTAACATGTGTAGGTTGGCTTCATCTCCGTGTGCATGCTCTTCAGAGGAAAACCAACTACATTCACCAATTGGCTAATACAAAAATGTGTGACTGCTTTACGAAGAGAACAGGATAAGCTCTTAAAACCGTTGTGTCCTTTACAAAATGCTGTTTACAGCAGATCTGTCATCAGCGTCCGTAACTCACCTAGCCATCTTTGCGCAATATGACATTTTAGTGCCAGTGAAATCGGGAATGAAACCAGCCACGTTTTGACACAAGTTCAGAAATTAGGAAATCTTTCTTTTCTTTTTTTTAATTCTTTTTTTAAAATGTAAACGTGTTGATCTATTGTACTGGAAGACTGCAGTGCTTCTGAACCAAGACTTTTCAGCACATCAGCTCATGCTCAAAATATAGCACTGGCCTTATTT
The DNA here is from genome assembly GCF_000699245.1 of Pterocles gutturalis. Lineage (NCBI taxonomy): Eukaryota > Metazoa > Chordata > Aves > Pterocliformes > Pteroclidae > Pterocles > Pterocles gutturalis. Next base: position 127,350 of record NW_010115226.1, on the reverse strand, counting down.
GGAGTTAAACAAAATTTAGAAATTGTTATTTTTCCCACGAAAGAATTGTTCATTTCAGTCCAGCTTGACCTAAGCAATAATAAAATACTGCTGGTAGGAGAAATTTGGTTCCTAACCGCTGCAGAGCTTGTTGTACACTCTGAAATATATGATGTTATTATCCTTGATTTACCATGCTAAGCTACAAATAACAGTGGCCATAAAATTATCCATCCCTTGTTAAAATGCATCTGGAATACACACCCTCCTTTGATAGTGAATTCCAGAGAAGGACATCACACTGTGTGAAGAGTCAGCCTTACTCCCATCCATGAAGAGCAGGTGACACTGACTGACAGGAGGCAATCTTCCCAGCTCTTGCCAAAATGTACCCCTCAACAACTGAAACAAAAGTCTTCGGCTCCTACATGGTCCTTATACAACTTCGGAGCCCGTGGGTCACGGCAGTGAGACTTAGACCCCCAATTGGAAGTAAAAATTTTTACCTTTTGCCATTAGGAGTTGCCATGGGAAGACAATGTTGTTCATCCAGTCTGCAGCTCCCCATTTCCTGTTCGTAAATCCTCTGCTTCTCTATGACTTAGAGGGAATACAGATTTTTCTTGGGACACCAGGACTCAGGGGAATTACCTGTAGTTAAACATCTGATTAATGGCTCATTAAGAATCAGCAACAGTGTTTATTCAGTCCCTGTCTGAGTGTGGTTTTGCAATTATGTGCTTTTGAGACTGCAGGTGTGTGAAATATTCATAACCCAAATGGAAATATGATGGAAGTGCAGTTTACGCTTACTCAAGGGCTAGCTGTTCTGGATTATAAACATAAAACAGAAAAGCAAAAGTGCAGTTATTACTCTGCCCAGGGAGTATCCAGACACTCACTAGACTCTTTACAGATATATTAAACACTAAATTTCTGTCCCAAATAATTTATTCTAAGTGGTAGAGCCTCCTATCCCCCTCATGCCACCTCTGGTACCTGTTACTAATAGATGCGAGGCTTACTGGCTACAGCAACTTTCATCACTGTAGTAACCACTGCACCCTGAAGGGTCTGTTGTCTGGGGGCACATCAGGGAAAGCGAGATGAGAAAAAACGAGACTGACAGTGCTTGTCTGGATCCGTCTGCTAGGCTTCTGGCCGTATATTAAAATCACAGAATTGGAGTTTTAATTTAGTTTAACAGTGAGTCATTCATTATCCTCATCCCTTCGCTGACCCCTGAAAGACATAGGGTCTTCCTTCTCCTGTTTGTGCCATCAGCTCCAGCAGTCACAAACAGCAGGCAGCTGCAACTCCTGACCACCTTCCCAGACAGCAAGCAAGAGGTTAGCAGTAATTTTAAAATATGCCACCATAACACTCTAGTTTTGAAGATGAAACAGAGACTGGAGAGCAGGAGGAGGGATGGGAGGCTGTTACCTGAGCACATGTTGTGACTCAAGAAGAGTTTCCCCATCAACTTCAGGTGGAGCAAAACCACTTCTCAAACAGTTAACTTGCCCTCGCTGCGGCTGCTGCTCTAAGCATCAAGCCTTCCCAAAAGCTGCTTCCTTTTTCTAATTTATTTTATGCTGTTGTTTTTTAAAAGGGTCGTTTCAGAATTCCTCTGGGTCCCATATATGCCGTGCTACCACCTTGCGGAGGCTCTCAGTGGTACTGTACAACTAAATATTAGTCACAGGAGAGTGGGAACAGGTAGCCAGGCAGAAACAAATCTAAAAGCAGTGAACCATCAAATGTGAGGAGTGCAGGAGGAAGCTGACAGATGAAGGACTGTGCAGAGTCCCTAAATCCAAAGTGCATTTCTGAAAGGGCACTATTTCGAGAGGAGTATTTCTAATAGCCTCTCTCCAACACGAAAGGGAAGGACTTATCTGTCTGCCATCGCTGATTGCCTAATGTAAAGTGTTTTATATTGGCCTAAAAGAATGCAGTTGAGTGCTTCCAGATGGTGGGAGGCAGCAGGCTGGATGGTCATGGCCAGGCAACGCCTGGTGCCTGCTCCCCATTTGCTGTAGGTATGTTGCAGAGCTGGAGGGTACAGCTGGGCCCTGGAGGCTCCCCTGGCTTTGCCTTCTCTTCCCCAGGCTGAACAAACCCCAAATGTGCTTCCTTCTCTTGGCTCGTGGGTAGGAACAGCCTGAGAAGGACACCATGAATGGGCATCTGCAGCACGAGCCAAGAGCCCCAGATGTTCCCTGGGGGACAGGGGAACCCCCAGGCAGTGACCCTAATGAAGACCTCACAACTTTGGGCTGAACGCTGTGATTTTTAGAAAGATGCCCAAACCCATTTTAAAAACGTATCTAATGTTGGGAAATCCACCATGGTCTGTGGTAAGCTGTTCCAGTGTTGGTTACTAAAACCGTTTGCCTTTCTTCTATTCTGAGTGTTTCCTACTCCAGTTGCTAGGCTCTGATCATGCTGTGACATCCTCCATGACATCCAAGGGTCTTCTGCTGCCAAAAGTCTTCCTCAGTGTTAGCACTGGTAAGATTCCTCCCAACTCCTCTTGGAGAAGCTAATGAGATGGAGCCAGTTTTAGTCTGTAAACCAGGACTTCTGGAACTGACCATTCTTATAATATTATTTTTTTTCAGAAACACTTCTAAATTTGTCACATAACATCCCCAAAATGGCCTGTCTTTATTTCTCTGTATAGTGGTAATATCTGCATGAACTCATTCTTCCCCAGTTCACACACTCAAGGTTCCTATTTAATTTCTCAGCCACTGCAGCCAGCTCACACTGAGGTGTTTATAATCTCAAAAATACAGTCCCCTCTGCCAGTAAGCATGACCTATTTTCTTGGTTCCTGGACCTCAAATTTTCTGTGTCGTTCAGATGAGTCTTGTTGCTCATTGGATCCAGATCGCTTCGAAGAACTGATTTATTATTAACTAATCTGCTCGGTTTTCTGTCATCTGTAATTTCTGTCATTAGTGTTTGGATATTTTCCTCTAGATCATCGATAATGATGCTCTATGACACTGAACCAAAAATAGATTGCTGGGGCAACTGAAGAGAAGCAGCCACACTGAATGTTGGTTCCCTGCTCCCAATTACTGTAATGTAGCTAAAATATCTGTAAAAGTGAAGGCCATTTTGAAGGCCCATTTAAAAACCTTTTGGAAAGCCTCCAAAATAGAAAAAGGGAGACTTCTGCGCTGTTGCCAAAAAACCAAAGCTTAAATCTGTTTTTGTTTTTTAACAGCATCTTTTTCATGAGAAAACGCTTTTTAACTGTATCAGGGACTTTAAGTCCTGAAGGAAAAGGACATTACAGAGGAGTCACCCCATTACTGTCGTGTTAACTCTTTCCTATTGTTGGCATACATGAAAAAGTCAGGGAGAAAATTCTACTTGTTAAAATGTCTCTCATCCTTCCAGATTTGAGGAGAGCCACCATTTATTCTCACCTGTCTTTTCTAGAAAAATAAAGGAGAAAGTCTGGGGAAAGAAAATCCCCTCCCAACCTTCCATCTTATTCTCTTTTTGAAGCCGTATGTTTGATAAGTTCGAGCAATATGAAGTTTCAAAACCCAAACTGTTTCCTGTTTGAACTAGAGTAGTTTCCTATTACAATTTGAATACTGATCAGGCTTTTCAATCTACTGCAGAGAGTCATTCAAGGATGTGCCAGATGTTAAATGTTAGCATTATTTATTGCAGTATTGTCAGTGCTTTTTCTCTTTTTTTTTTTTTTTGTAAAATAAATTAATACACAATGGTAGCCCCCAACCCACAGAGCTTCCACCAAGCAGCAACCAAAGAAGTGGGTTTAAGGCACTGAATTAGTGACAAAAACAGCAAGCAACTTGTGCAACTCTTCACCAGACTTGCACTATGTATGTCTTCTGCCACCTGGCCAGGATATTTGTGACATACTTCTACAAAAGACAAGCTTTGAAGCAGCTTCAAAAGAAGATAAGGCTGAGAGAGGGATGTGTTCATGCATTTGCATGCAAGTATTTTATCTTTGCAGGGCCCAAAAGCAACACAGAGAGCTAAGCTGTGAGCAGTCTCAGGGAAAGCACATATTTAACTTCAGGTATGTGCTTGTACCCACCAGGGCTCCCATGGGTTGTCAGAGCTGCTCATTTCCTGACTCTCTGACTCTGATTTTCACCATGGGGACTTGTTGAGTTGCTCAGACATTTAAGTTTTCTTGTTGGCAGACAGCTTCTTAAACATGAGATCTTTCTAAGACTGATACAGAGAAGGTCATACGCTTTTGTTCAGCTGTGTGATTAATGCTATTCAGGCTTTAAAAATATATAGTAAAAGACAACTGTCAAGGTTTAGGTGTATGTCTAGTGAATTCATTGCTACCTTTAGGAGACAATTTGCCATACCTCTGACAGAGTAAGACACTCTTGTAAACAAAATAAAATTTAATGAATATAACAGGAAAAGAATGAGGCTTTTGTCCCCATTGTCACATAAAATACGTCCCTCTCCCCCCCAGTCTAGGAATACTTATCAATACTATGTTTGAGTCCTACCTATTAAATAGCAGAAAATAGAATCATCTGGCAGAATTAAACCTGTTTCTAAAAGAGGGAGAGGTTCAATCAGACAATTCACTAATAGCATCATTAACACCGGAGTGCAGTTCCCAGGCTCTAGCCTGCAGTCCCACAGGGCAGGGACAACCCTCCGCCCGGTCTCATCCCAAGTTGGTGAAGGTGCATATGCTCCACGGCCGGGTGCATCTGTCCCCAGAAAGCCCTTCTCCATTGCTTTCATCCAAAAGCCTTGGCCAGGGATCTGAAGCCTCCTCATGGTCACAACGTACAGAGCAGACCTGCCCTTCATTTCAGGGTTTCAAACCAACCAGAGCTCTAATTAGCAGCTCTGCCGACTCCTTCTGGGCTGCGGAGGATTGAGGAGTCACAGCCAACCTTTGATTTCAAATCAAGAGGGTTACAGCCGGGCTTTCCTTTGAGGAAGTGATTTCCGCACTCCGGTACTCATTAGAAAGGGAGCTTTTAGCACCATATGTATGCTTCATTAAAGGGCTGAGCTTTTCAATAGACAAGAAGTCACGCCCAGACTTCCAGATTTCCACCCGTTCTTTCTCCGTGCCCACTGGGGATGTGTGGGGACGGGGCAGCAACGCCTCCGCTGCTCCGCTCCCCCAGCTCCTTGCCAGGGAATTTACGCCGAGAAAAGCCGATGCTGAGATAGATGAAGGTTACTTTGCTGGTTACACAAGGGCTTGGGGTTTCTTTTTTTACTCTTCTGTTACCAAGGCTTTGCAAAAATCCACAGCAGGCCCAATTTAGCCAGACCTACACCGAGTGCCTCGCAGAGTCTGGGAGAGCAATTAAGCAGCGCTATTCCCAACGCTGTCTTCTCCTCAATTATGTCAGCAAACAAAGAGGCGTGACTCTGTGAGACCCTCTCTATTAAACAAACCAGGCCTACTTATTCGAGCTTTGATCAGGGGAATGAAGTCAGCAGGGAACAAGGAAGGCAAACAGCACATTCGCTCTTGGACTTCTGACGTTTACAAACAAAAAAAAAAAAAAGAGGGAAAGAAAATAATGATGATTCTGCCCATGTGGCACTTGAAACTAAACCCGTCCTTTCCACAGAGCACCAAACACCACACAGGACAGTGGGGCTGCAGTTTCCTGGGACTGGAAACCAGGCAGCCATTACAGTTAGCATAACAAAAATCAAAAAGAAATTTCCATTGGGAGTTTATCTTCCTAAATCCTTCCCTTTTCAGAGGAGCTCACAACAGGATGATGTATTGCTCATATCCCTTTCTGCTTCAAATGTGGCAAGAGACACTATTAATTGCCATGCCCCTGCCTCATCACTTAAGAAAGTAAATAAAAGCCAAGGAATTTTGATACCTTGAATTGCACTATTTTTTTTTATTGGTATAGATGTATATTTAGTCTGCTAAATACAAAATGACAAAGTGTTCCACAAACTAATAGTACATTCTTTTCTTTCTTTCTTTCTTTTTTTTCAGATTCAGAAATTGTTTGGCAATTTTTCGGATGGGCTTGTCTAAGCTAAGGTTTCTGGCTGAGCTTTTATGCTGAGATAGAATAAATGTTATCCCACATCACGGAGCCCCCATCACCTCTGCAGTCTCTACTGGAAAACCCAACTTTCCATTTCTCAGCTAATGAAACATTCAGTGGTGCCTGGGCAGGGAGGGTTACTATCAAACTCTCCCTACTGGGAGATAAAGTACACCACAGTGTTTCTTAAATCAGAAACACAGCATCTGTATTAGCTATTTTGACATCACTCTTAAAACATATTTGGTCTGGCATGTAACAGCCTAGAAGACAAGAGCTGTGCTAGCTCCTCAGGGTCCCTAGGAAGCAGTCTCAGGAGTTGCTGGAGCTCCAGCAAAGTTGCACCACAAGGAAAACCTGCACATATCAGCTGGCCAACTTCTCAGCAAGGTCTCCAGGATGAATGAACAAGGGGTTTTGTTCAGGGGATTATTTTTTTTAACACAGATTTAATGTTCACAAAAGTGGTGGATGCACAACAATGGAAACAGAAGCCGCTTCCTTATCTGCAGACCTGTGTCTTGGTGCCTGCAGAGGTACTGATGGCAGTGGAGACAGCAAGATGAGATTATAGCTCTTTATGTAAGAACTTGCTCGACCATTACTTCATTTTAATGTCCTATTTATTGCGGGTTGCTTCTGCTTATAAATTAGGATAGTAAGTTGTCTGGAGCTCTTAATGGCACATTTGACTGCTGCTTTGAAAGATCATCTGTACAGTCAACAAAATAATATTAATGGGTCATTACTTCAGTAAAGCACACCATGCAATCATAACAGCAGTAGAATTAACAGGATGGTGATAATGAACTCTTGGAACTTCTCTGGTGCCTGGTATCAAAACATTTTCCAAAGGAGACCAGTGACTTTTACCCCATTTTACACCTGGGGAAAATGAGAAAAGGAGCAATATCTGGATTCTCAAATAGTAACACAAACAGATGTTTGAAGCTCAGAAAGTGACACTGATATTTGCCACAGGCCATATTCTACAGTTTTTAATTTACCATCACATTCTCTTTTTGAGTTTGAGCCTCTGCCAGCTCAGGGGGAGGCTTCTTTGAAGGAGGGGGAAAGGCTGTGGTTGTCCATTGCCACCCTCCTGTCACCCCCATTTGCTAGTTCGTGCCCGTAGTCTTTCAGCTCTCTAGAAGTATCCTTCATCCCTAGATGAGCTTATTTCCTAAAGGCATGCTGTGTATGCTGATCAATTTTTTTAGGGCTTGCCTGGATGGAGATATGTGGGAAAATTAATCCAAAAATCCTCTGTGAACTTGCTCAGAATCAAAGTAGCCTCAAGTGACTTAAGCTAAGCTAACGAAGGCTGGACTGAGCCTATCTGTACAAAGCTTTCATTGCCATCTGAATCATCCACTTTATCATAATCCTTAATTATGGATCAACAGCATTACAGATAAACCTCAAAATAAAGGAGAAACACCAGAAGGACAACAGGGTGTTGGGTAACTATCAATAAGCATTTTCATAGCAACTACTCTACAAAAGCCAAATCTTATAGTCCTGACCAGGAAAGACAAGAGGAGTCTGCATCAGAGACTTGTGAATAATGAAATCAGGATTTTGGCAGTTCAGAAACGCACCAGAAGCTGCTCTGGGTCCTCACTTTTGAGGGATAACAGAAGAAAGAGTGGCTCGATGCATACAGTGCATTAGCATAAGAAACCAGCACGTGGACAGAGTGCTGAAGGGAGAGAAGATGTAGATGTGGGCAGATGCACAGCTGTGAGAAAATTAGACTTCCAGTAAAGTCACCTACCAGTCTTGTCACCACTCCCATGGTGCAAGTGCAAACTCTGTGACATCTGGTTGAGTTCCTAAAGCTCCAGCATCACCGTGATGCAGTGTGAAAATGCATTATGTGTACTTTCAACCATCAGATCCGTAACTGCCTTTAATTTGAGGAAGCTGCACTTGCAACCATCTGTTTGAGAACAGCTTTTTGAGCAATTATTTGGGATCCTCAGCCTTCAATGAAAGACATGTCTGACCCTTGTGGCTGGAGAGAAGCACCTGAAAATGTAACTTCCTAGGGACCAAAACTAAAAGACACATAAACTCAGATTTCACACTTTTCTTTTGACCTTTTCTCAATTTCTTGAGAATGAATTCCAGACCAGTCTCAGCATGGTTTTTCAGGAGCCAGGTCTCCTTTCCTGGTGCTGAAGGATGGGGTAGCACATTCCCAGGTGAAAGCCCAGCCTCCTGGGGACCTTCCTCTCCCAGAAGGATGGGACTGAGCCTGCAGTAGCCATACTTCAAATACTATAAAAACTAGGTTTTTCTGCTATTCTGCTCCATTTGGACAGAAGCAGCACAGTCAATGCTGGAAGTGGAGGTGGACCAGTGCCTTGGAGAAATATTTCAGTTTCTCCCAGCTTTGGAACCTAGGCATCATTTTTGATCTGCCCTGTATGCTCTCACCAGATCAACGTATCATCACACCAGTTCCCTCTGCTGAAACAGGGTCGTCCTTCTCCCTGCACAGCTTAATGTCTCACCCAGGCTCTCATCAGCTTATACCACAGATCAACTCTAATTTTCTTTGCTCTAACACAGAAAACTGCCATTTTGCCCTGCTTGTATCCTCTGAGAACATGACTGTAAAGGCAATTTTCTTAGCTTCACTTCAGACAATGCCCTTCCCTCCTCTATAGCCATCCTCTCACCTCCCTTCAGCGACCACATCAAGCCTAAGCCGCTTGGTCTGTATTTTCAAGATGCTTCACAACTTATATTTGCCTTACCCATTACTTTTCACTGAATGTCAAGAGCTCAGCTCTCACCTTCAATCAGCCCCAGTGCCAGATGGAAGCAGCCCCAGATCCTTCCCGCACACTCCCCAATACAGCTAACTAAAGTGAAGCAGCAATTCCTCCCTTCTGTGCCAGAGACTGTGGCAGATGGCACCACCCTGTTTATTACAGGATAATCCTTTTTTTTAAAGGAAGATAAGGGGAAAGAAATACACAGAAAGTTTAATGAGGACTTTGAAATGGAGTTCTTGCATCTTTACACAGACTGGAAGTAATTTCTGGGGTCACCAAGTGCAGTCCCTGCTATCATATGTGCTGCATCGGATTATCTCTCAATAAGCTTATTCAGCTGTGGCTTAAAAGTAGTTGGAGTTTTGTTTGTTGTCATTCCTACCAAAAACCTGTTCCAGCCTCCCTGTCCTAATGGCTAGAAAGTGTCTTTTGATTTCCAGTGTGAGTTTATTCATGTCCCTTCAATCCTATGGTAACGCTGTTCTCCAGTGCAAATAGTCCTTTTTCCTCCCTAATGGTTTTACAGACAGTAATCATAACCCTGCTAAGCCTTCATTTTGCTATGATCAACAAGCCATGCTCCTTCAGCCTTCTCTTGTAAATCAGGCTCCCCATTCTCCTGATCTCCGTAATACCCCCATCTGCAGGCATCCCTGTTTTAGTTCATATTTTTTGAGCACAGATATTCCACAAAAGTCTATATCAAGCAAGGATGTTAACAGCTCCTTATCTATACAGCCAACACTTTTCCTGATGTACCCTATGTCCTTTTCACAACTCACCACAATGGTGGACATAAAAATTTTGCCCAAAAGTTTTGATTCTGTAAAGCTGATGTTGGACTACAGGCCTGTACACACTGGCTTCCCTATTTCTCTCCTTTTCTTAAACACAGATACTGTGTTTGCTATTCTTCAGTCACACAGTGCCACCCTTGAGTTGACAGATTTATTAAAAACTCTTATTACAGATTTGCAATTTCACACATCGATTCTTCCAGAACTTTAGGACCGAGTTTCCACTCCACACCTCCCCACTCCCTCCAACTTGTCATATGGAAAACTTTAAGCTTTTGTTCCACTTACAGTTCCCACATGCTCCTTCCCATTAGCCACCACACTTTTACCCCCGTGCAAACTGACTGCCTTGAATTTCTGTGTACACACACTGAGATACGGTCTCCGATACAGCGAGTGATGAGTCTATGCCTACAGTGAAAGTATGATACTGGATTTGTGCTGAAATGTTAGGAAGCACATAGGATAAATAGAGCATTTCAGAAACTTAACAGGGGCATTAAGATGAACAAGTGTGTTTCAAAAATCTCTGTACAATGCTTGAGGTGGAATAAACACTATATATCGACTGGGCCATTAAAACAAAATCTATCCTAGGGTCTGAGTGCATTTCTGCAATAAAGAGAAGAAAACAATGCTTGTGGCAACCACAGCCCCAGCAACAGCCCGGAGGCCTTGTGAGAAACCAAAGCCCAAAAGAGGAAGGAAAGAGGGAATACCACCAAAAAAAAAAAAAAAAAAGGTGAAAACAAATATTGCAATACACCTGAACAGCTACTTCACTGAAATAAAGCCCTGTGCTTTCTTTGGGAACAGCATCCGAACGCCCTTGCTTTCACTGAAATCAATGGAGAGCACCAGAAGAGCCCATTAGCATCACAGCCAGCTGCTGGGCTATGGATCTGCTCTCTGATGTCCACAGGAGTCCCCAGATTCTCCTAGTACAGCCTTCTTAAAGTCTGTCTGACACGGAAATGGGGCCCACAGCTGAAACACTTCAGACTCCCTCCAGACACAGCTTCCCAAAGCTCTGTAGCTGCGGGGTGCAGAGGAGCAGGACATCCGCTGCGTGTCTTGGCCAAAGTCCCGAGAGGCAGCTGGCATTCAGGGGAGCACAGGCAGACACAAGGAAGTGGCAGTGGAGGATAAAATATTTAAAATGCCAGAGACACGAGCATGTGGGGTGCCAAGAGAATTGATTCAGCTTCTTCTTCCTATTTCACCCTGGGCAAATCACTCCATATGCGAACACCCAGCCGGTCTAGGTGCAAACCCCAGATTACATCTCTTCCCTGCCTCTCCCTTGAAGCATAAATACACGAAGCTGGAGTCATGGGGGCCAACCAAGCCCAAGCACCAGGCAGAAGGAGCAAGCCAGCCTGCCCTGAACCGAGGCTGGCATGCTGCTGCTAAGCAACGTGCAGGCACAACCCGCAGCCCCGCGTTGGAAAACCAATCAAGGCAGCATCTCGCTCCCCTTACATTAAATGTCAGTTTACAAATGAAGCGACAGATCACAAACCGTTCCCCTCTGTGGTCTCATCCTGAACCCATCTCCCGTGCCCGGCACGTGTGAGCTGATTCTGCATGCCCTGGAAGCACACCTCTGCTAAATCACTCCCCGAGTCTCCAAAGCACAATTTTGTTTTATAGTCACTGTCAAACCAAAACGTTTCACGTTAATTTCTTACAACCTACTCCACTGCCTGCTTCGCTCTTATTTGATATTTATTCCCCTGTCAAATGTGCATTTATTTGTTGACATTTTTATTAAATTAGACCGCAATAAATCCGTCTGTGTTTATGTTTATATCCCTTCATGCTCAGGTATGCAAAGGACCCCAAAGTAAGTTGCATAACTTAAATGCATGGCCAAATGCTCATAAGCATTTCACAGAGGGTAAATAAAGTCAAAGTACTGGTAATCAAAAATTATAACCACCCAACCTGGCTGGGCTGGAAGGGGACCACTGGAAGCAATGTTTTTGTTGAAGTGAGCAATCTTCTTCAAGGAGAAAAGAAGATTCAGGGAACAGCCCCTCTTCTAGACCATGAAAATTCACATTTTTTATTTCCTTGTAGACAGGATAGAAAATTTCTGGAGCCCCAGTGTCAGCAGATTTTTTTTCAGAGTAAAAAATAGCTTTTAGATGGTTGCACATTACAAAATGTTGGCATAACATGCAATATTAATGAAATTCCAGCATGCAGTTAGTGGTCAAATGCTACCCAGCTCTTAACAGAGAATTTAACATCATCCTTAGCTCACCAAGCACTGGGGAAATACAATTGTGCACAGGAAAAGTGAGGCATAGAGGGGTGTGATGTGCCTGATGTCACCCATCAAGCTGTCACCAGTCAGGAGTAAAGATCAGACCAACTAAACACCATCTGGAAAAACCTGAGGGACCAGATCAACTCTCTCACATTCATGCCACTTGAAGATTTTTCCTGAAAATTCCACGCAAAAGAGTATTTTTGCATAGTATCGTTTTATCATAATTGCAATAGGGAGAAGAATAAGTTAAAAATTCACAACAGCAAGGTCACCCAAGGTTGAGGCTTTTCCTCAGCTCTCTCCTGCTGTCCCTTGTTGTATCGGTCATGCCTGACATAATGCAGCACACGTGTCCTTCAAGCCATAGGCGTAACGGTGGCATGCTAAAGAGGGTCCTCATGCCTTATTTCTCCCTCTATGCCATTCACACCAAACTTGATAAAAGGAATGCAGAAAAATTCAGAGCGGCTCCTCCAACTACAGAGGATTCTGAGCACAGGAAATTTTTGCTAAATTACAATGTCTCAAAATTGGCAACAGCACACTGATTATGTCTCGTTGTGCCTGTGATGTCCTTGGCGATGGAGCTGGGAGACCGCAAAGTGAATATAATGCTCCTCTATGTGACTCTAATGACTGATGATGCTCTGCTGTGGGTAGCAATTTTGAAATAACTGAGAATGACGACAAAGAATATTGCCTTTGTCTTTTTGCTTCAGAAGAACTTTGGGTGTAACTAAGGAGTACGAGACAGCATTGCCAGCTACACATACTGCTAACAGGGAAATTCGCAGCCCCATTAAGTATTTGTGCTAATCTGCCCTATAGGTAGTCGTGCAGGGTAGGCAAGAGGCGGAGGAAAGGTGGGTGCTCACTCCTGTGCAGGGTGAAATCTCAGGACACTGGGACAGCCAACAAATGCTGCAGACCACACGATCAAATTAATGAATTAAATTAAATGTAGCATTTTTTAAATTGGGAGCCAGATGCTTTCCTCACTCTGGTTGCTCCCTGTCATTCTGATAGCTCAAAGCAACCGTTGCACTGAATAAAACAAGTACTGATCCCACAGAGGGATGAATTGAATGCTTTGGTGACATGCAGAGAATGCAGTTATGTTGTCCTCGAGACCTGACCTAGTATCACTGCTTGCCAACCCTTTGTGCCACGGAGAAGTGCCAATGTGCTCAGGAGTATCTTGTGCTTTGTGACCCCTCTCAGAGCCAGCGTACGCACAGGGGAGGCACAAAGAGTGTCCCACATTAGACAGGGATGATGGAGTTTTGCTCTTTCCTTAACTACAATCTGACAGAGCATGAAGAGCTTTGGTATGGATAAATGCCAGTCAGTTGAATGGAAAACCCTGTGTGTCAGCAACCATCGTGTAGATGGGAGAGGTGAAGAATAACTCGCAGGGGACAATGCAGAGGGAGGCTGAACGCAGATCCCCTGACAATATCTGCGGGAAGCTCCAGATCTCCTCTGAGCCTCATCCTCCCCTGCCCATCCCAGCCCATCACGAGCAGACTTGCACACCTCAGCCTTCACCAGCAAGACCAGTTTGCAGATCCAGCCTGGCTGTGGGACCACTGAGCACTGCTGGAGGCAGCACCGAACTCACTGACCATCGTGCAGGAGCTGACTGCTTTGATTTGCACACACTGTTTGAACAAGCTGATTTCAACTGGTGCAGGTCAGCCTGCAGAGATTGAAGACTGACATAAGAGGGGCACAGAAATCTGTTTCTGATCTGCCAGAACTGCAGGTCTTGAGAAGTCCAAGTGCTGTGCTGGCATCACGTTACTGTTTGCCTTGGAGGGATGGGAGAATCGGAAAAGAGGAAATTGGTTAACTTCAAGATAACACCGCTGATTTGGAGAAGTGCCACCATGAAGCCTTTGCTTTTATGGTCACTCAGACTCCTGAAGATATCGGACTGAGCAAATTTTGTTTTAATCCATCCTGAAGGATTTTAAAGTCAAGGTATTGTTCTGAAAATGAGCTCCTCGCTCAAAGCCCCATGCAGACGCGATTACCATGGTGGCCTTTCTGTTCTGGCACTCGCGATTTACTAATCTCCCCTTCCATTACTGCAGAAGCCAATGGAGAACAGAAATGTAATGACAGGCCTGAGTAAATCCTTGTGAAAATCTTTCACTATGGAGATAGCGAGTCGGTGCCCACAGCATTTAATCTCCTCCCAGTCGTGAACTCACAGAGAAGATGATGCAGAAGAGGTGAAGCTTTCCTGACACCTAAGAAACAGATTTAGGTGGGGTACAGAAATCTGTGTCCTGTTCCACCCAGCAACAAGCCAGAGGGTCTTTCTGAACCAGAAGATACTGATCACACCTAAAGGTTGTTCCAGTAAGCAACTGGGAAGGGAAATGAGTGGTTTCTGTGCACCAGAAGCCTGCATTTCTGCTCCTGCCTTACATCATTCCTTCTAAATGGAAACCCCTCTGAAGCTCAGCTCGTGTGCCCTTAACACATCTCTTAGTATTGCAGCTTTCTGGGCAAAATCCATTCCTCACATGGGGTGAAGGCCATGCCCAAGACCTGTTTCCACCTCGGTCTATGGGCCTGGGCTTTTCACGACTTTAAATGGTGATGACAGCTCCGGCAGTCAAGCTCTAAGGAATCTAGGGGAGGCAATTTAAGAAGTTAGTGCTCCCAGCGGTCCACTCTCCCCAGAACAATTAGAAGCACACATGTGCCTGCATTTCAATGGCTTCAGTGTAGAGGCTGGCATATTAATCTGATCCCCCCGTCAGCCACAGCTTCAGCCAAAGCACTGGACTTGGAGCTGAGGAGGCTGTGTGTGGCTCTGGCTCCGGGGCAGCAGCTGGGGGAAAGACCTTTGCCAGCTCCATCGCTGGAGCCCATCTCCCCATGCCCTCAGAACTCCTGGCAGCCCCTTGGCACACAGACAACTACTGCAGGATTTCTTGGCCAGGCTATTTTGAGAGAGAGGTTTGGTGGTGGTGCAAATGGTGATCCGGGCACTGCTGGAATTCCAGGGGCTCCAGGTGACCCCAAACCAGCAACCACAACCTCCTGCCCGCACAACAGTGCCACGACACACAGCAACACGTGAGCAGGGTGCATCCATGTGCACACGTGTGTGCAAACCATCGCACAGGACAGCCCAGCCACACGGATGATTTTTTTCACGGAAATTTGCATCTACCAAAGTGAACGGCTGTCCTAGCTTCTCCTTCCTCAAGCCTGCCTTTGTGTTTCAAATGAGTGGGGTTTTATCTTTTTTCCTGCAGCTGAACATTGCTTTTCTTCAGGAACACTGGGGAACAATTAGAGCAACAAGAAAATGGTAAAAATAACACAAACCCAGCATATTCCTCATGACACTGACAGCTGGAATGCTGCTTAGTATGGCAGAGAGCAGAAACACTAACACGTTTAATAACCAAACAGGTGAGTGTGGTCTGTACTTGAAACCACTAACAATCACACTCTCTTTGCTAGAAATATTTCACAAAACCGGAATACCTCCATGGCCCTCCGAACACACTTAGCAGTGCTCAGTAATTTGGCACTTGGGGTGACAGTCACTGCAGTTCTGCTGTTTCATTTGTGGCAGCACTGTAGCATAAAAACATTCAAACATTGCTCTGTTAAAATACGTGTTTTCCCAGTGGTAATTAGTACAAGAAAATCAGGCTAAAAATATTAGTTTGAATTAGCTTTTTCATTCTCTTCCTGTAGTTTTACACTTCACAGTCGCAATAATTGTAGCCCTTATGAACAATTATGTAAAATTATGTAAAATGCAATATGATCAAGGTATTAGACTATTATTATCCCAGCTGCAAATGTATGAATCATTACTACAGAGCACCTAAAAACCCCAGAATTCCCTATCAGTTTGAGTTGAGGGGACTTTTTTTGTCTTCTGGATGTTCATGACAATTAAATCATACCTTGATAAACACGAAAGGAAAAAATCCAGCATAGTTATTGTGAGTCCTCATTAGGAAGCAAAAGAGCAGTTTTCATGAGTTGTGCTTGTTTTACCACTTAGTTAGTTGACTGGCTTCTTACTTAGCTATACAGTCCTTTCTGGAGCAGGCATCCAGGCAGGGCTGGGATGGATGTGAGGGGTGTCTTTGGGGATTCACCTGGTGGGGAGAAAAGATTCAGCAGACTGGAAGAGGGCTTGGCTTGATAATGCACATTTATTGAGTTACCTGTTGAATGCGTGACAGTTATGGATAGTTTACAAGTGACAGAGGGAACCTGAAGACCATTAGATCTAAATGAAGACAGGAATTTCCCTCTCTGCTTGAGTCTGCTGCTTTGCTTCCTGGGGTGCAGTGATGCATGTTTTCTCTTGGACATAAAAAGTATAAATTTTTTTAAAAATATATTTGTGTGTGTATAAACCTCCCACATTTTAAAAATTGGTCTCTTCTTTTGGAAAGGTCAACAAATGTTATATTGATGCAAAGGTCCTGCAACCTGACCTTAAAATCAATGGGACTGTAGACAGATGAGGAGTCCCAGCATCACCAGTCAGATCCCAGGACATGTATCAATTTCCTTCCATGCTGAAGGATAACTATTCCCACTGATTTTGGAGGAGTGAAACCAGCATGCGGGAGGAAGGAACACCGTGACCTGTTTCTTTCCTTTCTATTCGCCATGGATGTGTGTGGTGATTTGAATGTAAAACAAAACTCTGGAGATTGCTCAGGAAATTTTCATATAACCACCCTCTCCTAAATCTTACAAGAACCACAAAGATCGTATTACACTGTTACAGAAAATAATAGAGCCTTGAAATTAGGGGGAAAAGTCATAGAGAAAAATGTGGCTGAGACAGGTTCTATGGAAATTACGTACCATTGGCTTTTTTTCCTGAAAAGAGGGAAACAGAAGAGAGATAAAGCACTAAAAAAATATGTGAAGAGTCTAGTGTACTGAAAATTGAATAACCATTATGAATTGGTCAAAAGAATAAGACAATTATTTATATACAGGTCCAGAATAAATTCTTGCCTTGGACAGTGAAGCTAGTGGGCTGGATTTATCTTTCACCCTGTTCATCCTGTAGCTCATCCCTCTTCTTCCTCCTGATCCTACCTGGGGTGAAATGTTCTGATTTGCTGACAACACTCATTGCTATCCATCATCTGTGTCACCAAAACTGGACAATCATTTAGTTTAAGAAGATAACACTGGACTCAAGATAACAAGAGATAAAGTGGCAAAGAGGGAAATGCGACAATGATTCATCAAGGAAAGGACACCACAAATGTGACACAATGATTACTCCCTAACAGGCTGTTATGGAGAGCTGGGGCTTTCAAAGAAATTGCAATGAAAACCAAATGCCTCTTCTTTCCATTCACAGAATCAGGCACTGGTATTGAGTCTTTCAATGACAAACACAGGCACTGACAGCAGGACCCAAATAATTCTTTAATCTCAAGGGAGAGCACTCAATATCTCCTTTTGGAGCAGAAAACCCTCTCCTGTTCCAGGTTATTGCCTATGGGGAAGAGTGATAGGGCTGCTCTGTGTCCAGAGCCTGGCTGCAGATGTCCAAGTTTGCAGTAATTATGTAACTGGCAAAGCCAAGCTTGTTAAAGTTTAGATCAGCATTAATAAATGCAAGAGAAAGCTATCTACCTAATTGTGTGGAAAAAAACTATGTTCCCCCTTTACACGAATGAGACAATATTAATTGTTGCTCCATAGCATGAGGTTGCTGTTCGAGAGCCTTGTTGTGCCTTATTTTTGCCTTGAAAAGGAGAAAAAACAAAAATAAAGACATGCATGTGGGGGAGAAGCAAAAATAACTACAGGTTAAATACAATGTTATTTCATGAAATGATTTATGAAGAATGAGATAAGAGATCGACATTCTCAAAGAATAATTTCTTTAAATACCTTGTGCTCAAGATTCCCCTCTAGGCAACTTTTCATCTTTCTTCATTAAAAAAATAGCATTAATTTTTATTAAAGAGTCCCAATTAAGCTGGTAACTTGCTTCAAAGAGCATCCAAGCTTAGGGGGATACGTTAAATGTTAACAGTGATGGGAAAATTCACTTGTAAAGCTGATTTTAAAAACAGCATCCTTCTGACTGGTACAATTTGGCTTGCACACCCTTAAGGCATTCTCCCAAACCTAACTGATGCTTATTTTTGGAAGCAGCACATAAATGCTTGGATTTAAGGTCAAGTAGATGGCAAAGTTGGCTGTAACAAATACAAACTTTTCTTGATAGCTTTGGAAGATGGTAAAGGACAATTTCATTTTTCTAAAATGAGCATCTTTCTTAGATCCCAAATTGATTTGATTCAAAGGTGGCAGCAGACACACCTAAAGCAAAACCTGTGAATTTAGCTTTAATGCCATCTACCCTGACAAGCAGCATATCTTGCCTTCTTGTTTAAATGTAATTGGCAATAGGCACATCAGCTCAAAAATATACATTCGGTCTTGAATGGAGACAGGTCAGAGGAAGGAAGATGTCAGTCCCATCTGCCTTTATTCTCACAGTCAAAATGAATAGGAAAGTGAACACATCATCTTGTTTTCAGAGTAATACTCAGAGTATGAAGTTAGAAAATAAAAAAGACAGATGTTACCAATGGTCCTCATAGCCCAGGTGTGGGAAAGGGGCTGCACGAGTGCAGGGTGCTCCTGAGCACACCCCCAACCTCTGGGAGAGGCAAGAAGCTATCTGGTGACAGGGTCAAAGCTGCAGTATGTCTAAAGCTGACAAGGGTTGAAAGCTGCCTGCTGATCCTAAATGGCATGAACTGACTGCATGGCCTGGCCAAATACTGTTTTGCTGATGCCTGCCTGTGGGTAAGGGATGACTGACACTCCACCTTCAACGCTTTATGTTCTGGGGAAGAAGGGCAACATATAAAGACAAATATTGCAAACCATTCAGAAGATATAGGAAGCTCCAGTCTGAACTTTATGGAAAACCTGAGAGAAAAAATGGAAGGGGAAAAATTCAGAGAAAACCACTTGTTATGAATCTTGTGACAATAAATAGGACAGGGAGAAAAAACTGCAGCGCTCCCAGGTCCCTGCTGATGCCAGGGGACAAAGAGGATGGGAACAGAAGCAAAGGACAGGTCTTCCACTTGAGAAAACCACTTTAAATCCTGACTTCTCCTGCCCTGTGGAAAACCACACTTCGCTGTTCCTGCAGCAGATCTTCTCTCTGAGCAGTGCTGCACAAGGAGACTATTTATGCAGCCATACAAATGTCACATTCATATTTAGACATTGATATAGTCCTTTGCTTTACATTCACATCCTGCATTTCCTTCACTTCTAATCGAAAGCTAATTTCACATTCATTCTTCACAGCCAGGTTTAGAGAAGGCACCCAGCGGTGCATACTTAGGGGGGGGTTATTATTATTATTATTTATTTTTTATCAGAGGATGTCATTCCCAGGTAAAGGATGTGCTGCCTGCAATGTAATTATGTATGCTGGATAACGCTTGCATTGACTGGGAGACATATAAGTCAATTGCATATTGTATTGTGTATTATTTTATATTTATTATTTGCTGTCAAAGTGTTTTTGAAAACCAATGCTTATGAGCTGTGTGTACCTTACTATAAATATGGGGTCTCCTGGAGAAGGTATAGGGATCAGGATAAATTTAATTTGACAGTTCTGTCAGAGGTAACCTCCACTTTCTTTCCAATCTGCCACTTGCAACGAACAAGCCAAACTGGTATTGAATGCAGAGGAAAAGAGCTGGAGGGACTCGGTATACAGCGGGAAGATACAGGAAGGCTTGCTTCACGAGGTCAGTAAGGTGTACAGCAAGACTACATTTTCCTAACAAAATTATTAATAGCACCCCTGAGATAATTACTCCATTTTTTCAGCTCCATTTTTTCTGTATAATTCCTCTTACAGGACACATTTAAAACGATACCTTTCTCCCTCTTTCAATGAGACTGCATATCTCACAAGGGAAAAATCAATTCTATGTGGGAATTGTGTACATTGCAACATTTATGTACAATAATTCTCCCCTCCTCTCCACCTTACACATCTCCATCAGTGATAAATAATGGAGCCAATTTGCAGTGGATGCAACGTGGCAGCAGCTCCACATATTCTGCCCCAAGGCTGGCTGAACAATTTACCTCATTGCAGGCAACAGAAAGCTGCTGGAAAGTTTTTATCAGTTCAGTACATACAGGGGGCTTAGAAGTGGAAGGAGAGCAGAACAAGGTTCCCTGGAAGTGGACTAAAATGTTTTACTACTGCAGTTGTGATTGATGTCGTGGCTTTTCACACTGTGTTACTCCTTTTCCCTGTGGTGTGCCTTCTCACCACCCTCTCTGAGAGCTGGTGCTGCTGCTCGAGTGACTCTGGGCTGTGTCAGAGCTTCTGGGTGGAGTCTGATGGATCTGAGCTGATCGGTAACCTCTGAGGATTTGCTTCTTCAGCTTCACTTCCTTGTGCTTCCATGCCAGCACATGTACATTTTTTGAATGGGAAAAAAACCGGAACAGATATTTAAAAGCCAGGTGCCATGAGCACACATGTTCTGGATTCAGAAGCAAGCAGATCTTATTTGATCAGGACCAAAAAAGTCTGGGAAAATGCTTTCATCTTCTTCCTCTGCAAAACTGTTCATGCTACAGCTCATCTGCCCCGGTTCGGTGCACAGAGACCGACAGGAAGCAGGACATACCCTGTGTGACAGCACAGCTTCTGGCAGGGGGTGGCTAGAGGAAAAACCAATTACCTTTTATGTTCTGTCTTTGTCTCCGTATTCATTTCATTATCCTATAAACCTTCACAGGGAACAATCAAAAGAGGTTCACTGGCTGCACAGCAGGTACGCTGAGGTCAAACCTGCTTGAACTTGTAACTTAACTATTGTATCAAGGCAACACACTGACCTGATCTCCAACTGATTAGATAAATCTTGAACACAACTCGTAATCACTCTCCTTACTCCAGCTTATCTTTCATCAAAAGTAGAGCACAGTTGCTTGGCTGTTTATCATAGTGTTGGCACGATATTATCTGCCTTGAAACTCAAACTCCCCCTGCCCAGAGGTCTGACAATTAACAGCCACCAGAACCACGCTTTTATACATAAAAAAAGAAGACCCAAAAAATAAGAGCCTTTCTAAACATAAAAAAGGGCATTATTATGCTTATTTTGCACAGACCCCTCGCCAGCACTTGTTTGCTATATCCCCCATTTTAGGTAATGTTTTAATGGAATGATCAGGACTCAGCTCTTAAAGTCACGAACAATTACAAATTATCTCCATTTCTCGTTTCTACAGACACCTCTGCATTAAACTCAAGTTGACTCCCAGAAATCCTTCAAGGCTTTTCTCAGTACAAGAGAGGAAAAGGGAATTTAAGAATTAGAGACCAGCCACTGTTTCCAGACACAATAATAGAAATCCTTCTAATGCTCCCAGGAGATTTAACAACAAGAAAAAAATCACTTTTGTGAAGGGCATGGTGACAGAAAGAACTGCAAATTATGTGGCCCTTCAGTGCCTAGGGAATGAAACATAATATTAAAGAAGCAGGCATCCACCTCACATGGTGGAATGTGCTTTATATTTATCCGTTTCTGTCTTTTGTTGGCCTTGAAGGATGAACCCCTCATTAACCTCAGGCAGCATCTTTTAATTCACCTGAGGTCCGGATGTAGCTCCTGGATGCTTTCATGACGGTCCTTAGCAAGACCTGTTCTAGAAAGCAAAGCCATGATAAGATGTGATGTTTCTGCCTGAAGGCCACTGGGGAGCCGGACAGGAAGGCAAAGCAGGTGGCAGAGTGTCAGTAATGCTCTGAAGTCTGAAGAAAACCTCACAACAGAAACATCACCTCTCATGCTAGACCTCCCTTCACAACACCTCCAGTTTGCTAATGTGCATTTCCCTTCCTGTAATTTTATTTTGCTGTCTATATCGCGATGAAAACACAGGTCTGGATTTGCGTTATCTGTTCTTTTAAGTGATATCACTGAGTGAATTGATTTAAAATCGCTGTAATAATACTGCAAAATTCCTTTATTAGTGCTGGAGTACATCAAGGAGAATCAGTTAGATTGCCATCTAGGACAATAAATACTTATAGACAAGTAAGTGCAAGCAGCCCACAAAAAGCAGCAGTGTTACAACTGTTTTTCTCTTTCATTCTGTTTCTCCAACAGCCACTAGCCCATCACCATAAATTAGATGCTACCTATAGGAGCCATCTGAAGGGATCTGTTTTTCGTATCTATTGTGAGTATGTGAAGAGCATGAGGGGGAGAAGAGAGGAAACAGCAACACCACTAAAGTGAGTTCAGCTGGTAGCTCCTTGTTACGTACTAATGTTGGGAAGAAGGGAGTAATTCTCCTGTTTGTATCAGCATAAATGCAGAATCACTCCAGTGGCTCAGGGAGCAAGTCTGGGTTCAGAGTTGAATGATCAAGCCTTAAACCCCACTCACAGGACCCAATCCAAGGCATCCTTCCAAAGGATCCCAGGCCATCTTTGTACTAACTTAAACAGGATCTGGACCAGACCCGTTTTCTCACAAAGCAGGAGGAAGAAGGATTGGACACCTCACACGGTGTGCATGCAGGCAGTCCTGCCCGGCTGATCTGCTGAGATCACCCTGCAGACTATATAAAACCAGAATGTTCATTCCCTGAAGACTGTGTGCCACAAGTGCTATATGAACCGATAAACAAAGCTGACACCAGGAAAAAGTTGTTATTACAGATTTTCTTATGCTTTAATTTTTCTCTTCTAGATGAAATATTTCAAGGATATTTTACTGAATCTTTTCCATGAGAATTAAGGCCAGGTTTAACTGTGTTATTTTGACTGCCTTGGTTGGTCTAGCCTGTTCACAGGGCTATCACTGAGGCTGGCCAAGCCACTGTGTTTCTCTGAGCTTCCAAACTAAAATACAACACATCACACACACCTAAATTGCAAATCCCATACTCAGATCATACACAACTGAAAAAAATCACTCAGTATAATTAATACAATTACAGTCAGCAAATTTCAGATTCACTGGTGACTCAAACCTCAAACAAAGAAGGATTTTTGGAAATATATAAATCTCATGGGATCCATTTGCTCCTAGAATTCAGGGTTTATCGATACCTATCACAACCCTAATAAGTAAATCATGTCAGGTACCTCCGTTGCAGAGATAATTGGTGGGAGTCTGCTGACCTGTCTGAGGGGGGCTACCCTACCTCATTCACTAAAGGAGGTTCATTGCTATAGCAACAACTGCATCTCATGATTTGCTTGCTACAAACACCCGCAGAAAATGTTCTGAAACGATCCATGCAAAAAACAACTGTTACCTTGACCCAGTGCAATTAATGTGTTCAAATCTGAATTATTTCTGCCACAGGTTAAGCATTCTGAATTCAGATGACTCATGCACAAGAAGTCCCACTGCATTTTGGATTAAAGAGGGGAACCCTTATTTTGAGCTCTTACTATCCTCTGTGCCATGCCTGAACTTCCCCAGAATAAGAAATAGGGAACAGAGTGACATCTTGGTCTGGTTGGTGGGAGAGGCCACTCGGACAGCCAAAGGAGCAAGGCTTTGCCACTCAGGGCTTGATCATGGAGCACAGCAATTCCTTCCTGACACTACTTCTGCCTGAACATTTCTTTGCCCAGGGCTTAGAAGTCACAGTGACAGGATGTAACCCTTCTGTTTGGAAGGGATGGGCAATTTGCTGTTCTACTATTCAAAATTTAAAAAGAAAAAAAAAAAAAATGTTGACATTGTCCAAATTATCAGCAGCCTGGTTCCAGCATGTGAAGGGACCCTGAGCAGGGTTGCTCAGTTCAGCTTAATGCAGCTTAACTCCAAAAAAATGTTTAGTTTTCCTATGTGTGTTATCATGCAGAAGGCATCCAAACAGAAAAGCAGCCTGAAGCCAGATATTAAGGTGTACCATAAAAGTGTTTGTCAAAGGATCTTAAGGAGAAAGATGGAAAGATATAACCCCTCCTTCTGCCTCTTGCCTCTCTCCCATGTGGTGTCCCAGGGCAAGAAATGAGAAAGCAAAGCTTGGAAGAAGAGACTGGGCAGGACTGAGCATTCCAGTTTGGGATAGCATATTCCTTTCCTCCCCAACCAGGCGTGAGGGAACAGACCCCTTACAATGCAGAGTAACAAAATTTCACTTTATTTTTAAGCTTACCTGTAAGTTAAGAAAGGGAGGAAGATAGGATAGGTTGTCGGGGAGCAAAGCTGAGAAGGAAGATCTGTGCTGCAAAAGACATTTTGTATTTTTATACTTTTCTCTTGATCTTGCAGATCTCTCTGTTTAAGTACTTTCTTCTCATGTCTCCTCACATCTACTGACAACTGAGCTGAATGAACCAACAACCACTTATTCTGCTCCTAAAGGAGTGATGACAGTGAAATCCAAGGCACAGAAAAGCAAAAGACAGACGCCAGCATTGCCAGTTCTGTCCTGAGTAGCAGCAGCATCTTCCAATGACCAGGAATGTTCTCTAAAAAGCAGCATGTAATGGGGAACCTGGCAGTATCCTAATGTCCCATGGAAGTATCCAATACATTACCTCTCAATCCACCTCTCTAGCATCAGAGCACTTAAGTAATAACATTCCTGTCTCAGCTGAGAAATCCAGTAAGTGTTTCCCAATTGGAGTTTGTGTGTTTCTGAGAATTTAAATTTGAGGCAACTACCAAGATGAGGATAGGGATTCACAACCAAACTGTACAAACCACTTCTGACTAAAGAACTGTCTTTACCCTCCCACTAAAAGGCTTTTTACTAAGTGGGCATCTTTCAAACTCTGTTTAAAAACAGAACTGTAACTTCACTACAGAAAGTGAAAATGTCTTACAGCCTTGCTTCCCTTCCACACAAAATAAACACTTAGCAAGAGAAGCAACTTCATGTACTTAAGTCTGAAAGTTGTCAACTGCTGCAAGAAATTCCTCCTTGCACCACTGCTATTTAAAACAGCATGGCCCCAATTTGTGATTTGAATGATCTATTGTGGTGAATCTGATTCAGTGCCTCATAAAAGCAAATGCATCATTCTGACCCATCTGTTCTATGGACATAATCTTAATTGCAAACATAGGGTCACATCCCAATAAATCAGCAATGCTGCAGTGAAGGTGCCTACATTTACGCCAGCTGAACAGTTACCCAGTACTGCCTACAGTCATTGCTCAACAGAATTTAGGGACAAAAAGATCAAGGAGATCGCTATCAGCCCCTTCTTCCTTACAGTGACTCGTATTTATTGAACCTAAAGCTCTGCATGGGCAAAATCCAGGTCCTATTTCTATAAAAACCAAAAACTTCCATGGACCAGAACTTCACCCCATCCATATGGTGCAAAACAACAGAAATGTTTGGGGTGAACAAAATACGTATCAAGTCACAGAAGAAATGCCATAGGATCGGTCCCAGCCTTGCAGAGCCCAGTGCACAGAATCTGAGCATCTTTAGTCTCAAAAAAAAGGTAAATGATCAGAAAGGATAGAAAGGAGAAAGCATCTCCATGTTTCCCTCTTCCCCAAATGGCGTGGACACAGATGATCTCATTAGCTCATCTGTGTAATTTACCCTTCTAATATGGCTGGGGAATAAAACAAATATTCAGAAATAAGCAACAGGATTGGGGGTAGAAAAGGGGAAAACCTCACAGCCCTCTTTCATCTAAGCTCCTTCTTTCCTTGCCAAATGTTATATTCCCTTCCTGGGAACCCCTCCAAGTTTGCGTCTCCAGATGCCACATTGCAGCAGGCTGCCTGGAATCCCTCCTACCCGCCTCCACATCACTCACACTGAACAGGCAGGGCAAACACAGGGTGGAGAGAGCATTTTATCCTGATTTATTTCCACATGGAAAATCAAGCCATGGAAAAAGCCAACAAAGAAAAAAAAAAAAAAGAAAATAAAAGAAAGAAACCTTAACCATCTTAACTACTCTTCTTTGGGAAAAAGGGGAAATATAAGTCATGGGTTGAAATCTGGACATATTGACACCTGAGCTGTGTTTTCTGCTGTTAACCTAGGTTCTTGTAGGTGACTTACAGTCAAAAGAGATCAGTATGGGCATAAGGGAAACCGTCATTAAGAGCAAATGTAAAAACAATTATCAAAAGCATGTGCAACTGAAACCCAATGGGATTCACCCTCAGCTGACTACATGGGCATCCTAGCTAACTGTCAGCATTTGTCTGAGCCAGGACCATGTAACTGTAGGCTCCTGTCAGGGCATCTATCTTAAATACATAACTTCAGGTGAAGGAATTTCCTACTGGAAGTACCTGCCAGTCTGTGGAGGAAGCTTAGGCTAAGAGCTGGTACCCAATGTATGAGAGGATGAAGTTAAACGAGGTGAACCTCCCTCCTCCCCAGACGCAAGAGCTGAACCATCAATGTCACTCTCCATGTCTCTCTTTTCCTAATCTGTGGAGGAAATCTGGAGTGACTCTCACTCAGTTCGGGACCCGAACGTAGGTAGGCTGGAGCTGAGCCTAGGAGCTGGTGGCTTGCTGAAAGCAAACTAATGGCATCTGTGGTTACGTGTTGGATCTTCAGTATTTTTGACAATTAAAAAATGCACCTAATTTAAATACAGATAAATCTGACTGGAGAAGTAAATGCAACCAGACCTAATTAGAGAATTGAACTGGTGTAACACAAAGCTTTCTCAATTCACAGCCTCCTTTCAGCCTCTTCCTACGTATCTCCAAAGACCACTGCTATCCCATCTACGTCTCCCTACCTAATTTTCATTTTAAAATATGTGCTTTAATGGCTGCAAGTAAGTCTGTGGTCCAGAAATAGAAATCTCAAAGCGCAGAGGGCATTATGTTCCCATCCACCTCCCAGGGCAGGCTGGAGCAGAGTCCAGACTCAAACTACCTATTAGAAGAGACCCCTATGCAGTATTTCATTCTAGTCCTTTTTTGTACCCTATTTTACAACACCCAGCTGGCCTTCAGTCCCAGTAAGAAACACTCTTATACCGGATTCTCTCCATCCTTCTCTGTTTTTCTCTCCCCTCTCCTTCCCTTGCACAAAGAACGTCTGGTAAAAATTTATTGTGGGTGGGATTTTGAGGCACACATCCCATTAAATTTAATGGGAACTGAGCATCTAAATCCCTTAGGCAGCTTGAAAATTTCAGCCTCTATTACTAATGCTCTCCTCATTATAACAAGATTTGTACATGACAGCTCAAGAGCCCTGACTCCGCTGTTGGTGATGTGGTTCTGTATCATGCCGCTCACGGCACCCGGTGTAGGCTGCCTTGCTCACAGCTCAACTTGTCACAAGTTCTGCGGCTAACACGAGACCAGAAAGGAGCCTGTAATTTCATTATGATTGATGAAACTTCTTGTAGGGGGGTTTCCATGAGAAAAAGATAATGCCGAGTAATCTGCCTTTGTTGTGATTGAGAACCATTTAATTTTAATTGTGATCACCAACTTCTGATGCGCAGCATACAGTAGGATGGATGTGGCCGTGTTGTACAGCTGCATCATTTATACCAAAAGGAAGTTTTTCAAGGGTCATTGTAGACTTTGCTGGGCTGTCAGAATTGCCAGATTCCACCACATGAAATTTTTCATCAGCATTCTGCTTAATTTACTGACATTATAATTTGCCAAGAGGGCACGACTGGAAAGAGAACAGCTTTTTAAAATTTCATGCACAACCTGCAGGTCTTTGCTGGTAAGGTATTTAACCGTGTTGGTGTTAATCACACCTGACAGGGCAACTGTTCTCATTCTCATCAGGTTTTCCCATCCCTTTTCATGTCACTCCAGCCTGACCGTGCTGTGGGATATAAGGGACTGGAAAACCTCTAGGAAACCTAGGGAAGAGCAAACACCGGTTGGACTGCCATGATAAAACCCTACCTTCTTGTACTTGCAGTGGGGAGGATGGGACTCTTGGAAAAGCAGAATTTCTCCATAATAAACTAGGGTTGCTCAGCACCTTGTTTTTTGCTACCATTGTTCTTCTAGGGTGTCATATGCACCTATTTCCTTCTCACAGGGTGCTAGGTGTGACTGAGCTCTGGACTCCAACCATCAGATCTGTAAAGATATGCTGGCCTCCTCTTACTTGAATGTTTAAATTCTCAGAGAAGTCCGCGGAAGTTCAGACACTTAAAAACCTTGGGATATCTGAGCCTGTATTCACAGTGCAAGGGAGGGACCTTGTAACTGACTTTTTTTTTTTTCCTTTCTTTACTCGCTACTGCTGCAGCTGATGTGTGCAGGGACAGCTTCCACTAGACTGGCCCAGGTTGCCCAAAGCCTCATCCAGCCTGGCCTTTGAACACTTCCAGGGAGGGGGCATCCCTGAAAAAACCCCACCCCAGCCAATGCCATCTTCCTCATCCAGAAGCGAGCGTCTATCTGTAGCTGCTATTTCCAAGTCCTCTCTGTCTGTGTGCACTGGCAAGCCAGCCCCAAGTCCAAGTGAAAGAGGAGCATCACAGAATGATGAGCGTTGCTAGAGATCCAGCCTTCAGCATTTGCAGCTGTGGGTACAAGTACTGGAGCATCCTTTAGAACTGTTGAGCCCTTTGCGAGGTGCATGGGCACCCCTGGCCTGTCTGAAGTGCTTCTTCTGGGTGCAAGAGTGTGTGGCAAAGTCAATTGGACAAGGCTCTTGAGCAGGCTGGCAAGTCTCCCTGGAGCAGGACCATAGCAACCAGCTGCTGCAAAGGAGATGGGCAAGTCGAAGCTTGTGCAGTTTCCAGTGTTGCCTCCAATGAAAAGAAGGTCCACAGAGGCAGGGCAAGTCAGCATGCTAGCAACCTGGGAGAGCTGCAGGTGATGGAATGATCCTATGGGCCTTCAACTCAAAAGAGCCACAAAGAAGAAAAAAAAGTGTGCAAGATAAAAAAGGAAATAAAAGAGGAAAACCGGCAGTGAGACTGCTCTCATCAGCAGCAAGTATTCCAAGTCCTGGTGAGATGCCAAAACAGCTGCCTGAAGCAGGTCCTCCACCCCCGCCTCAGAACCCAATGGAGCCCCAAGCCAGCCTGGAAACAGATCTAAAACCACAGAGTGATCTAGAACTTTCAAGTGAGCTAGAACGTGCTCTAGAACCCAATCCAGACCTTTCAAGTGAACTAGAATGTGATCTAGAACCTTGAAGTCAACTAGAACCAACAAGCAAGCTAGGGACATGATTTAGAGAGGAGCCCGGAGAAAGTGGTAAGGTTGAAGGTAAAGACGGCAAGTGAAGCTGTTAAAGCTTGTTCAGGTGCATGTTCAAGCAGAACAAGACATTCTGAGTGTGCAAAAGTCTGGGATCCTCCGCTAGCATACTGCAGAGAGCCGAGAAGCATTTTAGGGGAGTTGAAGTCAAACGGATCCACAGCTGGGTATTTCCACTGGTCCCAAGATCCATGTATTATCTTAGGAAAGCCCAAATTCTTTGTGTGCAAAACTGCCTCAGGGTTGTGCCTGGGAACACAGTAGCAGGTCATCTGAAGCAGCTTTCTGTGCAAAACCCCTTTTTGTTTTAGCAGCTTGAGGGAAAGTCAAAATCTTCTCCACGATGTATACATGGCTTCACAGATTGCATGACAAAATTCCAAGTAATTAAAGAGCTGATAAAAATGGTGTTAAAAAAGCTGGTATCTCTTCAGGACACTTCAGATAAGCCGATCATTCAGAACAATGATGTCTTCTTTGAAGACTGAGATGAAAAACAAGATGAGACAGTGTTATATCCAATATGATATGAACAGAATTTTGTACGATGTTATTAGAGATATGAGTGATACCGGAGAGGTGGTTACAGGAATTGTAGTTAGGAGGCTTTAATATTCCAGATGGAAACGCCACTTATTACAGTGGGCCTCAGATACTTGATTGTGGTTACAAACACATTTCTTTGCTGCATAGACTCTGAGTAAACAAGATGCTTAATACTTAGCTTTAGGGGAGCAATAAATTCAGATAGGAACCCTAGTTAGAACAAATAATTTTCTTATAAGTGAATCAACATGAATTTCTTTTCTTCAAATTAAAAGCAAATTTAAAGAAAAAGTCTGTAAGTAATGTTTTTCCAAAAGGGAAAACTGAAAAATCAAGAGTGCTGTTTAGTGGAATTATCTGAAATGAAGAGCGTAGTGACCGAACCGCAGAAGTACTGAATGTCTTTAAGTCACAGATTCAGCTGTCACATGGAAATGACACATGAAATAACGCTTCTCTTCTTCCCAGCGCTGGGGGCAACACTGCCAGATTTAGCCTGAGCATATGATGAAAGTTTACAGGCCAATGAGAAAAAGTCCAACAGAGAACCAGAAGAATAACCAAAGTTCTAAAAAAGCATGAGAAAAGCATGAGAATAAGTCTCTAGGGGCTTAAATAAAAGCAAAGGAGATTTTAGTTAGAGATTAAGGAAAACTCTGTAGCATGAAACTAGTGAAACGCTGGGCTAAACTCGTAGGTGATGGAAATCCCCATGCAGTAGGTTTTGAAGAACAGATCAGACAGACAGCCACTAGGAGCAGTTAATTACATGTTCACCTCCTTTGAGGCAGAGAGATGGATTAGATGATCTCCCAAGGTCCCTTCCTCTCTTAGAATTCCTATTTCATCTATGTAGCATCTCCTGCTTATTCACTTCTTTAATGAAGCAGAGGAAGGAGACGGTACAAGGGAGTATTTCAGATCCTTAGCCAGCAGGATGAAGGACAGAGCAAGCAGAGCAAACTGAATCCAGATGAAAATTACCTTATGACTGAGATGCTGGGCTGAAGAAGAGAGAATATACATTGCATCCTGTCCTGACTGTCCTTAACGTTTCCCCTGAGCTGGATCACTCTTGCCCATCTCTGAGGAAAGGAGTCCATTGCCCACAGGCAACTTGGAGCTGGTTTGAACCACAATACAAACAAAACACCCCTGTGTTTAAGATTTTTCTATTCTTCTGCTCTTTACATTTTTCCCTGATTCTTAAAGCCTGATATTTGCTCTGCTGTATCCCACACAAGCGTCACTCCTCATGAAAATAGGACGAAAAAATATAGGGCAGCTGGTATAATTTACTTTCTTAAAATTAGTAATTACCGTGGTGAGTACAGTGCATTTCCAAGGCAGACTCTGGTGTTACTAGACTAATTCATTCACATCATGCTATTATTGGGCCTTAAATCTGTGTTTCTCAGGCTGTTTGTTAAAAATAAAGTGCTTCAGCATAAAGGGAGTCAAACAACAGGGATGATTCAGCCCACTCAGGGTGCTATATATTTCTTCTCTGCTCCATCAGTACCTCTGAATTGTAGTTCCCAAAGCAACCAAGCCTCAGTCTTCGACCACAATTTTACACCTGCCAGGGAAAGGGATAAGAAGAGCTTTACACTGATTTGTGTACTCGCTAATCCTTATTCCACAGCTGCTTGTTTCCACAAGAGGGCAGAGGATGAAGTTTGCGGTGTGTTGACTCCTACAGCGTTATATATGACTGCACGGTGACTGTTTGCCATAAAGTGGCTTCAGACATGTATTATTCCCCTATACCACCGCAGTATTCTTTACCTACACTGTTATGATGATATACAGTGTGAAGCACATCGTTTCTCTGGCTGATGTGCTGTATATTGCAGCCCCCAGCCTAGCGCTTGCAACACTGCTCTGGGCTATTTGACTCCCTCCAGCCCAAACTCAGGTCCCAGACTGCCCAGAACAGAAACACCAGGCAGTAAAATACTTGCTAGAGTTTTGTGCAGTCATCAGTTCCCCTCTCCCTGCCCCACAGCTACTAGTACATGCAGCAAGATATGAGCTAACGGCTGGATTTTATTATGAAATGCTTTCTTACTTGTTACTCTAAAATAAATAAAAATAAAATGTAAGCAATCCTATTTTCAGCAAGAGAAAAAGCTGCTGTCATGCTGGTATAGTGTATAATGGAATACAGTAGCACTGTATTTCATTATGATTCAGTGTGTTTTCATGTTAGTTGCCAAGGATTCAACGGCTTAACATGAATTCTAAAATAAGATTAGTATTCCAAATAAAATACTTTTGAAATATGTGTATTTCCCATTTCATTCTAATGAGCTTCAGTAAATGCACAGTACTGCTTGTGGGTATAATTTGAATTCGGGAGGGACACAGCTAAATACAGCCATTTGGGACCAGTGTCACATCTGGGCACATAAAAGCAAGAGGGACAGACACTTGGGTCAAACAGTCTGCTTTGCCATGGGCTCCGCAGCCATCAGAGCCACAGCACAGGAAGCCTGGCCAAAGAAAGACAGCAGAGCTGAACCTTTTCCCAGAAGCCTTCAGCTTTTGTGGGACTTTCCAGGACAAGAGTTTGCACATGATGCTCTGTCTGACATGAGCAGTGGTGTAAGATGAGGTAATGTTCCCCCACAACCGGCTCAGGTAACACAGCGTAGGAAGGAACCACACATTCCAATGTCACCTTAACCACTCAATCTAACAGGTTTTAAATAGTCTTTAAAAAAAAAAAAAATCAACAGATTCATTTTCCTCCACACTCTGGAGCCATGACCGCTCCATCATCCAAACATCACCACCAGCTCCAACACTGCTCTTACTTCATTCACCTGAATTACTGCAGCAACTAGGCAGGCCCACATAATTTGCCTTTTTCTACCTTGAGATATATCTTATTCGTCAATCATCCTTTTGGGTCAGTGAGGCTGGAAACAGCCAAGAAACTGGGCTTAGACACCAGTGAAAAATGACCATCCAACAGAGCAAGTTCCTCTGGTCCTTCGTAGAAATTTAAAACACTTACATTGCACTGTGGCAATGCAGATGAGAAAATGACACAGCACAAACCCACTGCTAAGAAAATAACTGGGGAAGGGCGGGGAGGAGGAAGGGGGGGAAGAATTAATTGTACTACAGGATCTCTTCTGGTCCAAGGTTAAAGCTACATCTATTTCCAGACCATGGATGGGTGAGTAGAGACCTGCACCAGCATCTTCACAGGCAAGCTGCAGCCCCACGCATCCCGCTGGGAAGCCTGTGTGTTGCTGGAGGAGATTTGCAGCAGGAAAAACCCTTTCCAGCAGAAAAACCTGCCTCGAGGACACCCCAAGCTGCTGTAGCTGGCACTGCCCTGCCAGCCTGCCCGCACACCACCAGCACCTTCCAACATCCTTCCAGTTTCCTGCAAGCACCTCCAGGGTTAAAGCCATGATGGTTCAGTGCTGTTACACCCCAGGGTCCGTGACGCACTGAGCACAGGTACCTACTAAGGGCTGAGACCTGTCCCCTCCCCAGGAGAGATGCAGACAGTTGGTCCAGGTGGGAATCACCCCCCTCCCCCCCACATAGCATAGCCACGTGCACAAGCAAATCCTCAAACCTGTTTTCTCATCACCTCTTATAGCTGTGCTCGTGATGCTTTGTTTCGGGATGGCACTGGAGCTGAGGCATGGCAATGGAGCAGCCACATGAAGGGTCAAGCTTCTTATTTACCCCTGCTCCGAGCCCAGCGAGGATGCTCTCCCCTTGGCAGGGTCAGGACTTCCCACAAAGCACCAAAGTAACCATTTTTTTAGAGTCATCCTTCGCACGACACAGCAGTGCCAGCACCTGCGGGTCTCACCTCTCCTCCAGCACTCTGCAATGTCATATCTTTACTGAACAGTAAGAAAAACCTTTCAAAATTCAGCCCACATTGCGACCACCCGTGGTAAGAAAAATGACTAATGCCCAGAGTTATGAAGTAGCCCTGACTTTCTGACAACCTTACTCCCAGGGGACCCTTTTTGTATTCCTCTGCTGTTTCCTTTTTCTCTCCTCATTTATTAAGACTGTATAAAATGCTTACTGAGTGGACTTCAGTTTCAAAGCTGAAGGATGATGTATTTCTAGCTAACAGCCTTTTTAAAGAACTAGCTGGGAAAGAGGTGGTAGCATTAAGCAGCGAGATAGCTCTGTAATTAGTGGGACTCATGTGGGAACAGAAGACTGATACTGGGGTCAGAAACGTGCTTGAAAGAGAGCAAGTCGGGAAGACAACATGCAAAGGAAAAGGAGAAGTAGCAGGGAGCCTGGTGTGTGAAGAAAAAGGATCTGGAGAGACCTCAGTGACGTGGAAACAGAGTGAAGGATGATGGTGGTGCCATCTGCGGTGGCATGGCTGTGTCCAGTGGTGGGAAGAGAAAGGGCCAGACCAGCTGGGACTTCTGGAAACAGGGAACATCCATAAATCAACAGGCATCTCTAATGTCCTCCCATAATTCAGTTCCTCACTCAATGCCTTACATGAGGGGGTAATAAATTGGCGTGCCTTATCACTGAGCTCATGATAGAGCAGAAAATATCGCAATGTGGACTCCATCAGCTACTTCCACCATTGGAATGAGAAATCAGGCTATGTCTCCTTGCTGGTGTGTGATCCCTGGACTGGGATAAGCTTAGGTGTTAACTTGAGGAAGCTTCAATGGGGGACCTAGGGGTGACTGACACAGGTAAGAAAATGTAAACTCCCAAGTCTGAATCCTGATATAAATAAGAGCAGGATTTTGACCTGTATATTTTAGACAGAGGAAACAGTACCCATGACATCTCCACAGCTCTCCACGCTCATCGACAGCCCTCTGGCCAGACAGCACACAAACAATTTCCTAAGCTTCACAAAATAATATCTGCCTCAAACATTACTGCACATTCACAACCGCATTGGACTTATATCGGGTAAGAAAAGCAGCCTGGCCGCAATCAGCAATTATGGCAGACTATGCAATGGACAAGGTTTAATTATAATTAAGTTGACTCCTCTTACAGCACTGAAAAAACAAATTAGAAACTTGTCTAGATTACTGTAGATATGCACCTAGACATGAGACAATTAGGCTGCTGTAAGGCACCCTGCTGCACGGTGCAGACTGTTCTGCCACTCGTCCCTTATCACCCGAGGACACGCAGACATAAACGCTGAGACTCGCATCCCCCTTAAAATGGCCTTATGCGAGGTGTTGTACAGGCCATGTGGAAAAAAGCCAGTTTCCACAAGTTCTTGGTATGAGAAGTTATTAAAATAAATGCTGAGAGAGAAAATAAACGTGTTTTATAAGAAGAAATTATATTTTAACACAGTGATTTATTAACTGTGCCCACAGAACAGATCAGATTGATCCAATGACAGGGTGTCAATACTCTTATTTTTTGCAGTCATAATTATGTTTCCCTCTGCTTTAGCCTACCTAGCACTTAATGCAAGCTTACAGATTCTGGGCAAAATTGAGTTCAGATTGTTCTGATTTCTACTTTCTGGTCATTTTTCCTACAGCGAATTTGTTGAAAAACACAAACCTGAACAGCTAAAAAATATTTTCTCAAAACAGTCTTCTTTCAGTAACTGAAATGGTTCACTGTTATAAATTGGTATCTAGTGTCTTCAGGGTGTTTATAACTGCAAAGCCTAGACGTAATCTATCTTTTTACAGATTTTTTTCAAGTTAAGCATTAAAAAGAATTAACTAGAAACTTGAGAACAGTTATCAGTTTTCACCCTTTTTTTTTTCTGGGGAGCTGTCAGAAAAAAACAAAAACATTTTCATCCCTGTTATTTTTCTCATTAATATTAAAAAAAAAAAATCTCTGAAATAAACTGCAAAAGTTTTATCTTCTCTTTTTAGTTTTTGCGGAAAATAGAACTTTCAGCCACCTCTGGGGAAGCAAACTGTCTTGCTCAGTGTAAAGCATTGGACACGAGGAAGGTGAGCAGGAAAGCTTTTATCATATGGCGAGTTCTACTTGTCTGTTCTTTAGTCTCCCACATTATCCACAGACTTTTTGAACTAATTAATCAGAAAGATATACTCCTATTACATTGATAGATATACCCTTATTACACTGACATATACCCAAACTTCTTTTCTTCCCAGAACAACTATACTATAACCAACCACTCCTTCCCTCCAGGACTTTGGAGAGGTGTGTTCCCAAAGTATTGCATTTCTATGGTCATTAAAGAGTATTTTTCCAGTTGATTCTAGCAGAAGGTGAGGCAGAACTTCCAACCTGGATGTGGCCAGGATGCCATTCTCTCTCTTCTATCTAACCATGGTTCCTTCACAGTTCTGAGGTAAATGCAGTATTCTGCCTCTCTTCTGATAAATTTTATAATGATGTACTACAGGCAGGAAGGGAAGGAATACTGCATGCCAAAACTGGCTGCTGGAAATATTCTTTTAAATGTTTTGAGATTGAATGTGTTAGTCAAGCAAAAGGCACTTCAATATTTTACTTCATATGGAAACATGTTGGCCAGAACAAGCAAAACTCTAGTTTCCCTTATGATGTAAGCCATTGCTAAGGTCCAACACTGGAGCATAATTACAAGTGTATGAACTTTAGTACCAGTTATTTTGCAGATGTAGACCAGCCCCTCCCAGGTGTTATGAGCTATTATTCTGAGTCAAAACCCATGGATGCATGAAGACTGAAAGCCTCCAAATCCATCTTCAGTTTAAAAAAGAATCAAAATATTCAATATTCAAACATTTGTTCATCTGCTGGTATAGTACCAAGTTTGCAGAGCTCTGTGAAAAATGTAACCAAAACCTTTTGATGGAGCTATTTTGTGCTTGTGGTCTTGGTCACAGCTTGTGCCAGACCCAGGATCACATTTGCTGCACAACTCAGAACCTTGGCGGAAAGGACTTTGTCCTGGCCTGGTCCTAACGCATGACGGGTGCTCAAGCAGCCAGAACAGCTCCTCTACCAAAACTGCTTTGGCCATTGCACTCAAACTCCGTGAGAACCCATGTAAACAGCATCTGTGCTGCCCTGCCTTGGGCGGTGGTTTGGAATGGGGAGGAAATCAGTAATTCCTGGAGCTGGAGAGGATTCAGTGCTTTTACACCCGCTCCCAAAAGAGTTCCAGCGAGAGTCCAACTCTGGTGTGTTTTAGTGTTCAGCTGGGGTCCAGAGAGCTGCTTTTAAAACCATGCTGCTTCCACCTTCTCCTTAGACCTTGCTAGCACGAGGCTTTTGAAGACAGAGCCTGTGCTGCCTTTTCCTCTTGGCTTTCTCTGTACACTGGTTTACACACCTGCTGCTAAGGCGTCCCTTGTTCTTTTGCTGGAAATCCTTGACTTTGAAGGGTAAGAAAAACACCCTGCTACAAAGGACAGCGAAGGAATCTGCAGTGCTTTTCTGGTGCTTTGGTAGGCAGGACTGACCTAGATATCACAAACAGCAAGAGAAGAAAAATGCAAATACCTCTCCCTCTGTATAAAATGATTCAACACAACAGAAAATGAAGGGATCTGAAAGGTGAGGGATGATTTATAAGGGCAGATGTGGGAATATTCTTTCCACTTCCCCAGCTGTGGATTTCTGATGTGCACAGCTGTGGCCTCTTTTTCACTGTTTGAACTGCTGACTCTACAGCACAAGTCCCCTGACTTCATTTTCCTCCTAAAATCTTTGCTTCAGCTGCCTGTTTCTTATTAAGTTTCCCCCAGAGATATATGTATTTTTAAGATATTAAAATAAAGAAAGGAAACGTAAAAGAGGCCGTGCATCTGTGCACAGGCATGTGTGTGTGTGGCAAAGCCTGTCTCAAAAACAGTCTTTCCTTTCCCCCTTTGTTTTTTAATATTTGCATAGAAAAAAAAAAACCCTTTCCCATTTCAGAGGCCTATAGCTCTGAACAAATGCTGCAATTACGCTTCTCAAAAGCAGATAAGTGACAGGTGAAAAAAACCTAAACTCAGGCGAGGCAGGTTCAGAATATCTGTAATGAACTGAAATTACTTCAGTGAGTCTCTCTTTTGGTTTGAAAGCCCTGAAATCATGATCATTTGAGCTTTCCCTGCAGTTTTTTCAACACATTGTAATTAAGCTCCAATTTGTGATGACTCTCAAGTCAGCTAGGTTTTTCCCTTATATGTCTGCAAAAAGGACACAGCTAGTGCTGTATGGTTGGTCAGCAAGACAGGTCATTCATAGCTTTACTTCATTCGTACTAGTCAACTGGAAACACAGAAAAAATCTCAAGAATATGCAGAACACTCCAGTTTCCCCTCCAGAGGCCAGCACCAACATATCTAGCGCAGGATCAAATCTTTGCAATGCTTTTAAGTGGTTTAACTTCACGCACAAAAGATTTATTTCAGTGCCACTGCTGGGACAATTACAGCAGCTCCAAGGAAATATTTCAATCATCCGCACCCACGCCAGCTCCCAGGAGCTTTTTTCGAGCCTGTACAGCCAGTGTGACCAGCCAGGTGTCCCAGTGCGGTACCGCTACACCCCAACCAATGGTGCTGAGGATGCAGAGAAGGTCCCTCTGCTTTTCCTGTGAATCCCCTTCACAAGCAGCCCCAGAGAGGCGTTCCTGTGCAAAATCTGTGAGATCTTTAAACACGGGGAGCTGTGTAAAGGGAAAGGGTGTATCTCTGTCAAACCATCAGCCAGAGGGTGGGTTTTGCTCTGGTGAAGGAAGAAAAGCAGTTGTTGATGAGCCTATACCAGTTCCCTCTCCTGCTCCTTTTTATTGCAAGTCATTGAGAATAAACATGGTGAAGCAGTTTGAAATAGCCTTTAATTACCTCTCAAGCACTTCCATTATGCAATTTAGCCAAGGCACTGTGATTCTGCCCATTCTGCTTTCCCATAGTCTATTACTCATGAGTCCAGAGATCTTTTCTTTCACCCTTCCTTCCATCCCCTCTCCCCCTTCCCTCTTATTTCCTCAAAATAAAAATTCCCAGAGGACTGTGGCTGTGCAGGATCACTGGAAGCAGGTATCCCAGGAGGTGAAGGCAACACTGCATCCCTTCAAGTCCAGTACTGGCAAATTTTAAGCTCTTTTAATGGGCCAAGTGACTGATAAACTCAGTCTACCACCCCTGCAGATAGGTTTCTGCCCCAAGCCAACATCCCAGGCAAAGTCAACTCCCAGGCTCTGCGTCCGAGATAGGCTGTGATAGTTGTTCCAGCAGGAAAAGTTTGACACGCAGGGCTGACTTCAATCAAAGTTTTTACATCCTTCGTATAAAATATTAAGTAACTCAAACAAACCCATATATTTATAAACTCCGTCTACAACAGTTTTCCATACCATCAACTTGTAAAAGTTTTAAAGTCAACTACAGATGATACGTATTTGATGCAAACCATTATAACTTGGTAATAAAAAGATTAGTTATAGAGCTATAAACATGTTATGTCAAGTTTTTACAGCCAATCATTAATATTGTAAAATGCAGTTGTGTTTTTATGCTCTGTTGGCTAACAAAACCAACCAGAATCTGAAGGAGACCCAGAACTTTCTTTCATAGAAGTCTTAAAATGACCCATTCAGAGAAACATCTTCTTAAGGGCTATAAAATACTCCTGCAGTCTGCAGTACTCCTTATAAATAGGTTAGTAATCACCAGAGACCTCAAAGTCAAAATGCACAATCTCCATTGGGTTTGTAGATGGTACGGTTCAAAAGAAAATAAGATTCGACATCCAGAACAAATGAACGATCTTACATTTATTTTTTTTAATAAATTTAGAATGGCATTCAACAGTCAGAAGTAAAACACACCAAGCTCACTGGGTGGGGCTTGCACTGGGGTAGAGGATGGACAGGTAGGTATGACATTCACCAAGCAGCAGTAGGAAATGTGAACGGACAGGAAACCATTGCAAATTATGACTTTTTTAAAGTCATGTGGACTTATTGACCGGCATTAGGATTTGCACACACAGGAGCCCTCAGGAAAGCAAATCCAAATTAACTTTTGAAATTGATCCCTTTAATGTATTAACAGGAATGGTGGACAGCTTAAGTTCTGATAAGGAACAACCATACTGGAGTTTATCTTATTCTCTTTAGAGGCATGTTTCACCAAATTTATTCAAACCCACTCACAATCGTGGGTGGGAACTGGGAAACCCACACAGCGCTTTACTGGATTAAGCTAATTCAAAGGTGTAACTATTTTGGACCAAGTCTGAGCACCTCTGTGTAGCCAAGAGCTCACAAGCATGTTGCACTGCTTCCAACACTGTCCACCCTGCCTCTCTTCACTTTTGCTGCAGCATATCTAACTTGTATTTTACTTTTCCTGGAGTATCCATAGGAAACTTATGGAAGCCCCAAGCCTACGATCTGCATTTTTCTACACTATTAATAACAATGTGCTGGAGCAATGAAAGACCTATTGATGCCCTGATGGATTGTGAGAAAAAGGAAAGTGATTTTTTTTTTTTAAGCTGCATTTTAAATCAGCTCATTACACATATTGTTTTATTTTATTTTGCACTGCATGACATCAGCATGCTCTATTTGCTATTCACTGGAGGTTAAAACATCCAAATGGATCCTATTTCCAGGCCTACAGTCCAAGTTGTGATTCGGTTAAGCAACATTGGCCAGATTTTCTCCTGGAAAAAATCCATTCAAAATCAGGAAAAATTATCTATCCCAACAGATAATTTGGCTTGGAAATTATATTTTCTTTTAAAGCAATTTAGCAGAGGCCTGTGCAAATCCAAGCAAATTCACTATGAGAATTCACAAATTCACTATGAGAATTTTTATATAAAATAAAAATAAAAACTGTATTTTTCCCAAGAGACTCCTCATTTTCATTTGCATCAAACCCCTAAAGACATTTGTTACATGTAACCAAGTCGATGGTTATTTTCCCATTCTTTTATTTTTCAGGGTTTTTTTTTTCCCCTGGAGAAGTCTAAAACTGGAAAATGGAGAGAGGCAGGTCTGCACAAATGACATTTTCCTTTTTATTTTTTCCTGTCCAGCTTGGAAAGAGGATACTGGAAGTCAGAGAAACACCCAGTTAAGGGTGGGGAACCTGCACCAAGTGTGCAGCTGGGATGGGTTGGGGATGGCACCAACGCGAGCAGACTCGTTGGAAGGCACGACCTGGTGCCCATATCCAGCAACGACGTATCTGCAGAGCTCTCAGGGAGGAGAAGAAGGGGAAGCACAGAATTTAATAACTCAGAAAGTCTTTGTATTAAGCAGGGATAGGAGCAGGGTATTGTGGAATTAAATCCTGAAGCTGTGTCAGGATGCTGTTACACTCAGAGAAAATCCTCCCAATCTCTTAAGCCAGATCTGTTTTATTTTACCCCTTGATTTTGAGCTAGTTCAAGGTTTCAGATGGAGGAAATTGTGGGGACTGGATTAAGTTCTGTGTTTGGCTTTTCTTCTTAAACCATGAGCATTAGATGATCAACATACGAATGTTTTCTAGACAGACCTATCTGCAGGTTCAAAATGCTGGTAATTGATGAGGCTAAACTGTTGATAACAAATAAACATTTACTTTGAACAAAAAACTAAAGTCTTTTTCTTGAGGAGTCCAGGAACGAAGCCAGAACCACATGGTTTAATAGATTTCACAAGTCAGCCCCATCAGGGGATAAGTTACTATACCTGAATTATCACACAAAGAGATCCTGCTGTAATCTCTACTAGAAAAACCTCACCAAGCTACACCACAGTCGATGTATGCTCAGTACCGAGGACCGCAAACACCTACCTCTGTGCACGGTATATGTAACAGGAGACCAGCCTGCACTTAAAGTCACAGAAGAGAAAACCTTCTTGACATCATCATCCTGTCACGTGCATTCCAAGCACCAAACACGGGCAGACTGAAATCCTCCACATCTGCTGCCACCATCAGCTGGCACTTGTCACAGGTAAGACCTGAAGAGAGAAGAGCCAAACCGCAGTTGAGTCCCAGAGGACCGCAACCATCAAGACAAGGTTACAAAGCAGGAACAAATTGTGATGCACAGTTGGAAGACACATTGATAAATGCCATACACATGCCATGAGCATCACATACATGAACACACCCACCTGTTGTAATTTAAAAAAAAAAAAACAAAAAAACTTGAGCTTACACCCTGCTTTATCTGTCTTTATTGTTAGAGTTGGGTGATACAAATAGAACTGCACATGAGAAAAACTGCAACATGTGACAGTGAATGATTATGGTTTATTCCACAAAACATATCCTAATGGCAGTAATAAGGTCATTTTATCTTTTCTCCTGATGCCTATACCAGTCTGTCTGCAGAACATCTCCATCTGAAGCCAAGGGGGTTA
Source organism: Pterocles gutturalis (assembly GCF_000699245.1). Classification (NCBI taxonomy): domain Eukaryota; kingdom Metazoa; phylum Chordata; class Aves; order Pterocliformes; family Pteroclidae; genus Pterocles; species Pterocles gutturalis. The sequence goes on along the minus strand of NW_010115226.1, from coordinate 85,325 downwards.
TGCAGAATAACACATCCAAACTAGAAACTTAAATATTTCCGTTTCTCATACAGCTACACTTAAGACAAAAGCTCTGGTAGTTCATATTTCATGTCCCTGTTGCTTTTTCCAGCTTTCATGTTTCTTGAGAGAAACATTTTTTTGTCACTCCTTAGAATGAATTACATGTGGTAAATGTAGTCGGTGTGCTCTGATCTTGGCTCGAAGAAAGCTTCCTGGACTGGTTTAAAAAAAGAAAAAAAAAAAGTTACAATCTTACACTTTAAGATTTAAGGTGAATATAAACAGCAGGCTGGCTCCTAGTGTTGAGCTTCATTGTAGTGCAGGCATGGCTGAAATTATCTTTAGGAATGAGATTCGGTTCCTGAGCTCCTTTAAAAACTGTTACTCCCTTGCCTGTGCCCAGTGCATCTGCTGCAGCGATAGAGATGTTTAAATCTGCGAGGAGGAGGAATGGAGCTGGGCTGGGCACTCCTGGGGCTAATCGCGGAAGGAGGAAGAGGCTGGGAGCTGTGTGCTCAGGGCATCCCAGAAGTTAAGTCCTAAAACCACTGTGTGTTTGCAAATGAGACGTTTACAAACAATAATGAAAACCTGGGATGTTTACTCACCTCCCTTTGCAGGGGGGAGGCTCAGGTGAGAGGGTTGTGGGTTGTCATTTCTGATTACCCAGGAGGGGCTTTGCAGAAGCTCTGGCTTCTCTGCACCTGCTCTAACCATCCTGACCAGGCTGCGGACAGTTTAACGTGAGCAAATCAAAGGATATATCTGCTTCCTTCATTCCTGGCACTGTATGAAAGGAGCAGCACTGGTTTTCCGTACTCCTCCAATGACATCTATGGGAAATACCTTCATAAATCTTTTCAAGCTCCATCTTTCTTATCTGCTGTCCTTTTAATTAAGCATTTCTGTGGTATTTAGTTTCATGTTTTCATAGTGTGCTCTTTTTTAATATTAATTAGCTGCACTGAACTATAAATCTCCCTCCAACTTCCTTTTTTTGTTGATTGTTTGTTCAGTTTTCCAAGACACCAGTCTTCCCTTCCCTTGGATTTTTATAAAGCACAAAATCATCTGCGTGAAAGTACTTCCAGTATTTCACTGGGAAGAAGTTATTTACCATCGTACCCAGGAGTGACAGCGGTTTCTTATTCTCAAAACACATGAAACACCCCTGAGTCTGCCTCCACCACAGCAGAACACATGCCACTTTTAATCAAACTAACTGCTTCTCTGTTTATTAATCTAAACTCCCAAATCAATCCAAGGATAAGAGGGAGGAAAATAGAAAAAAAAAAAAAAAAAAAAAAAAGAGAAACAAAACCTTGACAGCAAATCTACTGTCTCATCTAATAAAATTGCAGTGAGCTGCCCAACCAAAAGGCTCTGGAAAAAAGCGATCACTGGGGATTCAGCAGGGAAGACGACCTTTGCCTGCTGCCTCCAAAAGATGACTGGTGACACTGGCTCTGTGGCTCTCTGAAGGTGGAGGTGGCTCCTTTTTGACTCTGCCTCACGCTGTTATTTCTACCCCTTTGGCTCACAAGGCTAGTTTCAGCGGCTTCTTTTAAAGCTGCTTCTCAATTCTACTCGCAGCTGAAGGTAGCCCTGGGAGGGGCTGTACAGAGCACGTGGGAGAAACCTGCTGAAAATGAGCCAAGTTTCTTGTTAAATATTACCTGCAGTTCCAGAGTCTCCACTGAAAATTGTGTGCTTGAGTTTGCAACACATCTGCAGTTTGTGTGGTTTCAACAAACTCCCTTAGGGTCTTTCCAAGCTTCAGCCAGGACCACATTCTCCAGGCATAGGGTGGAAAATGCGTTGGGACTTTACAATGCCCTAAAACTGTGATTGATCTTCCCTCTCACTGTCTGTTAGGTCCCCGCAATGGCTCAGGATATTACAGGCTGAGGCATTACCAGCTGTAAGTGCTCATTAAAAGCATCGGGCCCCATGCTGGAACCAACATAAGGGAACAGCATGTAGCACCACATCAACACCTATTTAGTTTTACAGTCCTATCAGACCTCCCCAGCACAATGGTGCATCTCAGCAGAATGAACTGAAATGTCTCGTTGAGTTAATGCTCATCTCTGTGCTCTGAGCCCACCTTTCAAAAAAAGCACCATTCAACTAACAGAGCCGGGCTGCTCTGCGTGCAAACACACTCTGCTCAGAGAGGTTGCACGCAGCTGGGTTGCATGTAGGCAGCTGCCAGGAAAACTTTGCTATTGAAGAGGATTTGCTGTGGCTCCACACTTGGGGGCAGAAGGAGAATAAAGCTTCCTGAGCATCCCTTGCAAAGCGTGGGGAGCTCTTCCCGTCCCCAGACAGTGAGGTCTTGAAGCGATCAGCAGAGACATCCCTGTGTTTTGCAGTTTGTGAGCAGTCAGAGATTAGAATGATTAACAAGGACATTGGAGCTGTTCATGGGGTGAACTCACACCCTTGGACAGTGAGAAATTATCGTGATTAGCTAGTCAGAATGATTAAAATTTCACAGGGTGAACTGAGATCCACGGACAGGGAGATGTAATGATTAAGTGGGTCATGTCCAGCACCTCGTCAGGAGGAGGCTCAGATTCATGGGCAGCAAGACAGTTATTAACATGGCGACATCAATAGTTATTAACCTGGCTGCATCAGCGTTGTTCACAGAATGAACTTCGCTTCACGGGGGGAGGCAGGGAGAAAACGATTAACAAAAGAACTTAGCAGTGCTCTCAGGGTGAATTAAGATGTATGGACAGAAACAGGATTAATGCAAATACATCAGCGTTGACCGCAATGTGACCAGACTTGCAGGCGGAAGACTCAGATTAACACAGTCTTGTCATGTCAACTTGCTAGATGGCTCCTCGTTAGGAGGGCTTGTGCAGTGACTGTGCCTCCAGAATTCAAGGTTAAATGTTACCCGACTTGGCAAATGGTGAAATCAAGCCAAAAGGGGAAGCAATTATGGAGTCTAGACAGACCCTCACATCTGTACAAATGTTTTGATGTCTGCCAGCCGCTGCCAAACACATCAATTACTTTGCAGAGAAGCAACATTAGAAACCATGTCATCTGTCTGCTCTCCAATGCAAGAGGCTTATGGAATTTCACAAAGGGTTAATGAAACTCAAGATTCAAGACAAGTTTTGGTACTTTGCAAACTTCCTATGTTAGCATAGAGGCAACGAATAAAAGCCACATATACACAGCCTTTACACTCCTGTACTGGCATAAAATGCCCAGTAGTCAGAGGCAGTGCCAGGCACACAAAATCCACATCCAGCTACTGATAAAACCGATTAAACTGATAACCTTGCAGGCTAATCCTCTCTTTTCACAGGATAGATACAGCAACATAATTGATTACCACCTAGCTGGGTTCTGCAGCTTAGAGACACTGGCACAGCTGGGATTGTGGGGGAAACAGTCACATTCTCTGCGACTGTAAAACCGATTAAACTGATAACCTTGCAGGCTAATCCTCTCTTTTCACAGGATAGATACAGCAACATAATTGATTACCACCTAGCTGGGTTCTGCAGCTTAGAGACACTGGCACAGCTGGGATTTTGGGGGAGAAGTGGGGGAAACAGTCACATTCCCTGCGACTGCAATGCTTGACCTTCCTGGGGAACCTTGGGTCTGTGCCCCAGTTTCTGAAAAGCTGTGGTCCAGTTCAGACCAGTACATACTAACATGTCACAACCCTCCAGTCTATGTGACACTCCTCTGAGCCCTTGGGCATACTTCAGAAATTTGGAGATGCATTTTAAATGCATTGGTAACGTCAGAAACAACAAGGCAAAGAGTGAAAGCCGCTACTAAATACCCAGAAATGTTCCTGGACAATGTCTTTTGGCCACTGTTACTATTAGTGAAAATCTTATTTCAGTATTTCAGCCAATTATATACCAAATTGCTTCCTAAGGCCTGCAAATGGCCTGCCTACCCTTAGTTAAGAATAGAGGACAATGAACGGAGAGGTGGAAAACTATTACATGCCCCTATTTTGAGACCAGAAGGAAAGCTAAGAAAACAAAGTCAGCAGGGGACTGAAGTGTCAGGAAAAGCTGTCTCCTATGGGTTGGTTACAATGCAATTCTGTGTACAAACAGCTAGCTAATTATTTCTTACTGCATATCAGCTAAGGCTGACCTGATTAAAATCATAAATCAGCCAACGCCTCTGTTTTTATGCTGCAAGAATCCATGTCTGTGTTTGCATATTAATTAAGATATGCTAAGTAATCAAAAATGTTTGCTAGGAAAAAGAAAATAGATTGTAACTTGACAGAAGCAAACAGAGGAGCGTGGCACACCAACTTTTCAAAAAACTTCCTCTGTTTACACTGTACCCTTTGAAATTATGAGCAGTTTCCAACCACCTGTGATTTCCTTCCATCAGGCTGTAAAGGAAAACATCTCTGTCATTTGTATCCCATGACTTGTTTCCACTTGGTGGGAAAATAGCATGAAAGCTGCTGTCAGGCTAGAAAGCTGCATACCTATAGAAGCTCCAGCATATTTTTTGGCTGTTCGTCCCCATGTGCTACGCAATATCAGATTAATGTCACTGTTCAGCAAAGCTTGGAGTATTGATGTTGAGACATTAAAGCTATTTCATCAATATCAGGTTTGAAGGGAGGTCATTTATGGTCATTAGAATAGAAGAGCATTTATTCTGGACATCAGAGAAATCCCCATGGGTCCTAGAGATCATGCTGCAATCCCCATCATGCCATTAATATAATGGCCTCTTTCTTCTTTATTAGACTTTTACGGCTAAGTAGGATGTAAGGAAAACCATCAAGTCAGTGGAGTCCAGCACCCTACAGCCACTCTTGTCACACGGTCCATATGCTGCTCTCTGTTGGTTTTCCTGTGTGAGAAACAACGTTCATTAACCGATGCTGCTGAGCCTTTTCTCTTAGCAGCTACGGGGCTAATATCTCCAGCTGGATGCTACAATACCCTGCCCCGGTTACAGTGTACAAACAGCTGCAAATTCCCTACTTTATTTTATCCTCATGTTGTGCTAATTCAAAAAGGAGCACGTCAGGTTTGGGGCAGCTTTTCCCCATATTGTTCTGAGACAAAACTCAGAGGGCTGAAGTCGGGATTGCGTCTCCATCAGAGTTCTGCCTGCAGCCCCATTGCAAGGCGTGAAAATGTTTCTTGCCAGGAATTCAGAAGCATCTTTTACAAGCCCAAAGGGATGGGGTGAAAGATTTGCTGCCACCCACACCCTGAATGTGGACACTTTGCTCTCCCACTCTTTTTTGCCCCATTTTTACATCAACCCAGAGACATCACCTGCAACCTCTTGACCTCTTTCTCTTCTCTGCCTCCCACAGCAACAGGTGAAATCACAGTGTCAACTAAGCCACACAAAACTGCCAGTCAACTGGGTTATGCTCCAGGGCCCATTCACAGTGATATGCCCAAAAGACATTTATGCAAAATGTTCTGCTAATTTAGGCAGGAGGCATACATGCCGCATCTGTCTGTCTGCAAGCAAGCAAGAGGAGCTGCTACATTTGGATGATGCTGCTGCAAAAGCAACACCACAAAGACAGATGGGTTGAGCCGGCAGCAAGTATCTAATCCCAAAAAGCAATGATTTCCCAACTAAAAGACAAGTGCCCACCCTCTCGATGGAATAACCTGCCGAGACCCGGCTGGCTTCCTCGCAGCACATGGCTGCTGTGATGACGCTGTCCTGCAGGGCAGTTTTGGACAGATGAATGACATTGCTTCTGCACAGGGTGAGGCTCTTCTTTTAGCAGTGGACTTGATTCTGCCAGGAGATTTCAGACAGAAAAAGGCCCGTGAAGATCCAAAGGAATAAATTTCAGGTTTGGAATGCAGCCATTTCACTGATTACAAAACGCCCAACTCTCTGCTACAACATTGCCATCGGTTTCTTATAAGGCAAGTCCAAACCAAAGGACTTCACCAAAGGAAATACCGTTGTCTGTTATGTACAGGCATAAAATTAACACCTTTAAGAGAGCTTTACTCAGAAAATAAAATCTTTATTTAAGTCTTGTAAATTCCTTAATGCCTTTCCCCCTAGCATGGGTCCTTAAATTGCCCTGCAGAGAGCACTATTCCTATTCTTCAATTCCTGCCTTTAAAAGTTACACCAAGGTAAGCAGGGAACAGACCTGTTCCAAACAACCCAATAAAAATGGCAGATAAAATATCAGACACACTCCCGTAGCAAGTTAAGAAACCTGCAATCTGTTCAAGGACGTTTTCTGCACTGGGGAAAAAAAAAAAAAAAAAAAAAAAAAAACAAAAAGAAAAAAAAAAAAAAAAAAAAAAGCTAGAGAAAGAAAAAGAGACAGGCTAAATTCATCAGATAATTACACACTATGAATTATTTACTCAGATGCAGTTAATTAAGAAACACTTTTAACGTGAACATTATTCTGTCCCTTACCCCTGAAAATTAAGCTATATTTGAAATTTTCCCAAAGGCACAATTCTGAGGCGGGTGCTGGAGGATCTGAGCCCCATGGCTGGTGTTCATGTCTGCCCCGATATGAGCCGACTCTGGGATAAAAACTCAACAAGAACAACAGCGTAGCAATGGGGCTGTGCTATGGCTGTTGAACTCCCAAATACAGGTGCAAACCTGGATAGAGGCCTGCCCAGGTGAATCCTGCCATGTTCAAGGTTAGAGCTGGCTTATACCTGAGCAGGTTGGACCTTGGACAGGGAGATATCGTTACACCTGAATCTGCTGGGTTAAAGGCACCCAAAGTTTCTCAGAAGACTAAACACCTTGTTATACCTGGTGCATAAAACCTCAGGCAGCTATTCCTTGCTTAGAGCTGTGAATTGCTCTTGCAGTACAAAGTAACTGCAGCTGCAGCAGCCAATAATGCAGACTAAACGCAAATGCACCGATTTTTTGCATGCTTTAACCAGAAGCCTCTAGTTACTCCACACCCATGGTTTGTACCACTTTCCTTAGTCTACTCCTTGAAAGCATTTAGCATTGCCTCTTGCTTAATTTTAAGCAACTATCAAAACTCAGCATCTTTTCTCACTGGGAAGGCAAAACAAGAAAAGTTCATGAGCACAGATAATTGTGCATGGGAAAAGATCTTTTCTGGGGGCTTTTCACATAGTGAGAGATGGAAAACCCCCGTGTGCCCCGGTACACACGCAAGAATTGCAGCAGCCCAGGGACTGTGCTCACAGGCATTAATCCTGCTGTGCACATAGCCAGGAGAATGCACCCACACAGACATGTGGGAGCAAGACCTCTTCTGGGTGATAATTTTGCTCTCTTTGCCTACACTTTCAATGTGCAGTAATTTAACTTCCCGGTAGGAACAATATTTGCAGAATGCGATAAGAGAGCATCATTTCAAAACTATGGATTGTTGCTTCTGCCAAGTTTTCTCCTCCTTATGCTTTTCCACCATGTGTTTCTTATACAGTGACTGTACTTTATCACTTAGAGAGCAGCATTGTAAGGTTTCTTTCAAAGCTTCCCCACAAAAAGGAAAACACATTATTTTATTAAGCTATCCTGAAAACACTGTTCTAAGCTGAGCATGTCTCATGGCTGCAGTATGCATCCTATTGATCTCCATCTTTCCCAGGTAGATAACACACACCATGGACTTCACATACATGAGAAAGAGCAGAGCTCTTAAACCTTTGGAGCAAGATCCAAAAACCTTCATCCTTGTATTAAAAATAGAACAGCAGTTCATTCTGATTTGGCTAGGGAGTGGATGCCTTTGGTCTCATTCAGAATCCAGAAGCTCACTGCAAATGTTGTGGATGATAAGCTACATGGCTTGTATTTTACATCTGGTTAGAATAGATGAACATCATCGTTCCTTCAGGAATAATTTAAAAGAAAATAAATTCAAGGATGAAAAGCTGTATGTGTTTGTAACATTTTGCATTTTGGTTTCACCAGTCACTGAAGAGGGTTGAATCTGAACTAGGTTTAAGACATCCAAAAATCTAGTTTCTGTGGAGGTTTAACCCCAGCCAGCAATAAGCCCCACACAGCCGCTCACTCACTCCGTCCCGCTGGGATGCTGGAGAGAATTGGAAGAGTAAAAGGGAGAAAACTCGTGGGCTGAGATAAAGACAGTTTAACAGGTAAAGCAAAAGCCACACGCTCAAACAAAGCAGAACAAGGAATTCATTCACTACTTCCCATCAGCAGGCAGGTGTTCAGTCACCCCCAGGAAAGCAGGGCTCCATCACACGTAACAGTTACTTGGGAAGACAAAACACCACAATTCCAAACATCCCCCCTTCCTCCTTCTTCCCCAGCTTTATATGCTGAGCATGACATCATCTGGTATGGAATATCCCTTTGGTCAGCTGGGGTCAGAGCTGTCCCATCTGTGTCCCCTTCCCAGCTCCTCATGCACCCCCAGCCTGCTCACTGGTGAGTGGGGTGAGAAGCAGAAAAGGCCTTGACTGTGTGTAAACACTGCTCAGCAATAAGGAAACATCCCTGTGTTACCAGCACTGTTTTCAGCACAAATTCAAAACACAGCCCCATACTACCTACCATGAAAAAAAGTAACTCTGTCCCTGCCAAAACCAGCACACTTTGCCTGATCAATTCCCCTTGGTGGCCATCTGGTATGTTACTTTGGTACATCTGCTTGTGCCTATCAGCAGCAAATAATCTTGGTTGGCAGGTTAATTCAATAATGTATGTTGCAATCAATTTTTCATAATTCCTTATTTATGCTGTAATTTATATAAAAGTTGTATAACTCCCCGGGTCTTTCAGCATGGATTTTGGATTGTAACACTCACAACAGTACAAACTGACAATGCCAAAAATTATTATGGATTTCAAAATCTGGTTTTGGTGACTGTTTTAGATAAATATTTACTTCCTGGATGTAATTTCATTAGTAAAGCTTGAGCACAGAAACCTTTGTGGAAAACAAACAAACAAACAAACGAATGACAATGACAGCTGAGTCAAAATTGACCACTGATTTCAAATAAACATGAAATTATGTTTTCTACTCTTAGAGCTTATGCTGCTCTAATATAGAGTTGTGACTCTTTGTAGCTGTGTCACACAGTTTATCACTGGGTCAAGCTGATAGTCTAAGTCCTAGCATGATTTATATTCATGCAGCATCTCTGCAAAATGTTTGCTCTTCTCATGTTTTTTAAAAGACAAGAAGCTCAAATAAATTACTTGTGTCTGGTAAAAATAGTTTGTCTCAGTGGGGACAATGTTAATCACTAGATAGCATAATGCCTTTCATAAGTTTCAAATTAAATATTAAGCATTTTAACAACATTTTGGCTCTTCGGTCACAACCACCCTACTGTAGGTCCTAGTAGGGCATCTGTCTTCAAATACTGCGTGCTGTTTATTGCTGATCATCCTCTAAAAGACTGATTACTGCATTAAACTTGAACATAAAACTCTTTCTATTGCTCTACAATCCACACAGCTGGAGAAATTAATCTATTCTGGTTTATGATGAAGGGAAACTAAGAGCTACAGCAAAGCCATAAAGAGACTTTCTGGTGGACAATGCAAAAAAGCAGCATCTTTCTGTTTTGCTTTTGCTTCCACCTAAATGTGCTAGTGCTAAACTCATACACTATTCTGTCTTCTGTCCCGAGGTTCCCTTCATAGCACTTAAAATATAAAGGAAAGCTGAGCTGTCTTCAAAGGTGGCAATACCTAGAAGGTGCCAAACAGCTTCTTTTACTTGTTTGCTATTCCCTTGCAGCCCCTATCTTGTCCCTACCTAAGCACCAAACAACAATGCAAAAAGTTTGATCACATATAGTTGTTGCATACTGTCACAGTGCTAAACAGTCCAGTGCAAAGACAAATAAACTTCTTACAAAGCTGTTCGTGCAAAGGTCTATGATTTATCATTGCAATAAGTACTATCTATTAAATGGGGTTTTTTCCTGCAGGCTCCCATTCAATGAATGAGATCCTGATACAGAGACTGTCCATACAGTCAAGTCTGATGCAACTCTCAAGCAGAATTTGCAAAGTGATGGCCCATATCTGATATGCAGCTTTACTCTACTTAAAATCTCCCTTTTTTTTTCAGGAAAACACCTAAATATTTGTGTGCTCACATACTACTTGTTTCTTTTGGTGGCAATCTGTTACTGATTTGCATCTACTGCATTTTTTATACGGTCACTTGTACACGGTACTTACTCAGTCCTTCAAATTAGTGGCAACTACTATCCTGGACTCAAAATCTGTTCTGGTCTAAGCTCTGTCAGCAAAGTATAAGCAACTCATCCTTTCTGCATACCTTCTGTATATTTGCACCTGAGGTGATATATGAACACTACATATTTACCAAGGACTGCTCCTGACATCCTTTAAAGCCATCCTGCATTTAAGCAGCAGTCCATGTCAGTAAGTATTATGCACATCAAACACTCTTGGAGCAAAAGAAAAATAAAATATTCCTTACCAGCTCCATGACTGTGACACAAGAAAGCATAAATCTACCAGAGCCACAGGAGATCTTGCTCAAGTTTCTTTTTTTTAGATTTACTAAAGATAACAGAAAGTAGGCAAATTACTCTGATTCCCCTAAGAAATTGCAATAAATAATGTGTATTAGAAATAAAACCAGTAACTGACAAAATTTACTAAGACTTTTTTTGTGGGAATAAATGGCTGTTTTATTGCCTTAAAAATAAATGCACAAACTGTTAAACAGCTGAAGTTTCTGTGGCATGAGATCTAATAGTAAAGAAAAATGAAAAATGATTTCTCTCTGCTTGCTATGCATTAGACACAAATCTAGGAAACGGTGCTTATGTCTTCAAGGAGTGTTGAAGATCATATTTTCTTTTACTCATATGCTTACAGAATGCTTAAATGCTTATAGAAGCAGGCAGTAAACATTGTCCAGTGCAAAAAGGCAACACAGAAATCTTCTCTCCATCCTTCCATCTTGCAGAACCTCAGTCCTGAACACTATCAATTTTTTCCATTTCAATCACATACCATCATGCTTTCTTAAAAGCACACCTTCAGCCTGCCTAGATCAATCGATGTAATCTGAAGCTGGCTTCCCACTTTCCTCATGCCTGGCTGCAACTTTCTGGAGCTGGACCCAAGCTGGGTTTGCATCCAGCATTTGCAGGGAGAAGGCCCTGGTGTAAAAGGTTCTTGAAGGACACTTCATGAAGGACACTTTGGAAACTTATTCCCATCCCCTTCTCCTCCCAGGCAAACTACCGCCTACAGCCCAACAGCTTGGGCAAGCTCACAGTACCTTTTCCATCAGCTGTGGAGACAGACTTCAAGAGCTGGAGGTGCTTACGGCCAGTTGGCAATTAATTTGAAACAGATCCTGTAAATTTGTTGTTTGAAAGTTTGGTAGCTAATTTGCATCCAGAGGCTATAATATCCCTGATCACAGTATTGTGACAGTTTCCTCTTAAAATCCCTGAAGCATTAATTGAAAATAATCAGCGGTGGAAGTTGTTCTAACAGTCCACATCCACTGACGTAAACAAACACAAGACTTGAAAGCTGCGAACGCTTCTGTTTGCATCTGTGGCTCTTTCACCAAAAGGCATGTTGTTGATTTCATTTATTCCAAACACAGCATAAATGAATGCTTAATTTGGAAGCCTATAAATAATGAGCATGCTCAATTATGGCAGCAGCATCCAGGAGCAGGCTTGAAACGACGTTCCTGAGTCACTAATGCTATTAACAATTTCTATATGCTAAGCCCCAGACATACACACTCATAAGTTCGTGGGGAAGTGTGTTCCACCCGCTTCGGGACAGCCCCCGCTGTAGTTCAGGCACTAATAGCTCTCAACAGCACAAAGCCTCTTTATGAATTATTCTCATTACTACAATAATCCTTCATTGGCTCCCAGCAATGATGTTAAACACAAGGTGAATTTAGTGCAATAGGAAGTGGCAAAGGAAGAATGATGCCTTTATCAATTCTCTTATTACTATTCCTGCCAGAACATGGTAAAGATCTGGGGAGTATTTGGCTCATTTAAAGCACGTTGCATGATCAATAACAGCGAGAGAGGCACAGCTTGTGACCACTGTCCTGAGTGACAGACACCTGAAACATACTCCTTTCCCGACATCTTTCTCAGGAAGAGAGAAATGGTTCCATCAAACTGCCTGGGACAGGCAGGCACGCAGCTGAGGTGACATTCACATCCTTTTCTCTTTGCAGTCTCTCTGGACCCATGGGATGCCAGGGTGCCATGATGTATAGGGCAGGACCAACACGTACCTTTCAGCTCTACCGTCTCTTTCTGATTTCTGCCAGATTCACCTTTCCTCATTGCAAAATTGCACAATGAGATACAACTCCTCAGCAGAGATGAATGTACCACCAGCCCTTTTCACAGAATCACAGAATCACAGAATGTTAGAGATTGGAAGGGACCTCGAAAGATCATCTAGTCCAATCCCCCTGCCGGAGCAGGACACCTAGATCAGATCACACAAGAACGCATCCAGGCGGGCTTTGAATGTCTCCAGAGAAGGAGACTCCACAACCTCTCTGGGCAGCCTGTTCCAGTGCTCTGTCACCCTCACTGTAAAGAAGTTTTTCCTCATATTCAAGCGGAACCTCCTATGTTCCAGCTTGAACCCATTGCCCCTTGTCCTATCACTAGATGTCACAGAGAAGAGCCTGGCTCCATCCTCCTGACACTCACCCTTCACGTATTTATAAACATTAATTAGGTCACCCCTCAGTCTCCTCTTTTCCAGGCTAAAGAGACCCAGCTCCCTCAGCCTTTCCTCAGCAGGGAGATGCTCCATTCCCTTCATCATCTTTGTGGCTCTGCGCTGGACTCTCTCCAGCAGTTCCCTGTCCCTCTTGAACTGAGGGGCCCAGAACTGGACACAATATTCCAGATGCGGTCTCACCAGGGCAGAGTAGAGGGGGAGGAGAACCTCTCTTGACCTACTGACCACCCCCCTTCTGATACACCCCAGGATGCCATTGGCCTTCCTGGCCACGAGGGCACAGTGCTGGCTCATGGTCATCCTGCTGTCCACCAGGACCCCCAGGTCCCTCTCCCCTACACTACTCTCCAACAGCTCAGCACCCAACTTCCCGATGTTCTGGTATCTCCGAAACACTTGGAAGTTGCCTCGCGCTGCTGAGATTGACGGATCGTTTCTTCACCCCAGCCAGAGGCTGACACCAGCTCACCATGAGGAGAGTGGCACTGGGGAGAGGAGCAGGATGTACTCCAAGCAAGCTTCAACAGCACCAACTGTCTCCAAATCCAACCGCAATCGGGCAAGTAAGTTCTCAAAATGTACTTCACGGTTACTCAGCCACACTGAGGAGGGGACAGGCACAAGGATGGGACCACAGCAGAGCTCAGCGCGACTCTCCTGTCATAGCACACACCTCAGAGGGCATCTCTTGAAAGATGCAAATTCAAATAATTGCTTGGCACTCTGAGCAGCTTCTGCTGAGAAGCTTTGGGGATGTTAAGAGGAAACTATCACAAGGCTGTGAGCAGGGGTACTATCCGTGCACACCAAGGTAAGGGAAGGAAGACACAGTGATCCTGTGCTCTAACAAGTCCTTTCTCCTGCAGGTGTAATTTCTGCAACACTGTGTACAGCTTCTAAATTTAATCTACAAACACACTTCCATTTAATAGGCCAGCAGTGTTTTTTCCCTCCTCTTGCCACGAGCCTAGCCTTAGGCCAGCTACTGCAGACAGGGCAGCTGCCACGTTCCAGCCAGGTCTCCACTGATCTTGGCTTCCAAGAGATTGGCAATAGTACGGGGGAGATGCTGTTAAGATTGTCCCTGTTTCTTCCCCCTGCCCTTGCTCCCAAAAGCAGGTCAGCCAGCACTTCTGCCAAAGTTTTAATTGTACATTCTCAGGATTGGACGCATTTCAGATCCCCCTGGTTTTCTCCATTGCTTGCCACGCTCATTAATGCTAAACACAGATCCTTCAGTTTCTTTGCCTCATCCCTTGACCTCTCTCCATTTTCCCCTCTTGTCATGAGATAGTAAATGGCTATTTACTTACATTCCTGATTTTTAAAGTTCTGCAACATACTCTTTAACACACAGATCATCAGCAGCTTAGAATTATTTTAGGAAGGACATAAAAATACTTCCTTTTTCTTCTCTGGACACACACAACCTCCTGCTACTCTGAACTTACTCGCTGCCCAGAGACCCACAGCACAGCAGAGGCCAGACAGCACCCAGGCCTCCAACAAAAGACACCAAGTTTCTTTAAGGAGATAAAACTAATGACTTCCCCTTGACATTTGAAGACCATCATGGGGACACGCCAGAGGAGGGGAGAAAGCCACAAAGCACAGCAGGCCTGTGGAGTGCCATAGCTGATATATAAATAAAAATATCTATGAGGCATTTCCTCTCCCAGCTTGCATATTCTGTCACAAGCTGAAGGGCAGAGATGAAAATCCTTCTTCTCTCCAATACCTTATCCCTTTTGTCTGAGCACCTTTGCCTTTCAAGACACAGTGGGTGAAGACAGGCAAAAGTCAAGTTTGTAATCTGAGGGAGATAGGAAGGCAGACAGAGAAATAAAAGGGAGGAGAGGCAAGACCAAGGAGTTGGATGAGACCCTTCTTCTCCCAGGATGGCCCGAGGGTGGGCAAGCAGCGGGGAGGAAGCGTGGAGAGCGCAACCCCGAAAGTCAAAGGGAAGCCTGGGAATGAATGACGACCTGCAGGACTGAACTAATCACAGCAGACAGGGCTGTCATCTTTTATCTGTGCAGAGATTGTTAATTTTGGAAGATCTCTTGCCAGTCATGTTTTTAAAGACGTTCCAAAACAGCACTGCACTGACCTTGGAGCTCGCTCACACACAGCTCGCTCAAAGCACCTCCAGAGAAAACCAAAACCTCATGTTTCATAGTTTTGTGATATTTGCACAGCAGAAAGGCAAATCTGGGGTAATACTTAATGGTTACAGGTTTTTTAAGCAGTCTTTCAATTAAAATTTAATGGGACACTTATAGTCTCTAACATCAAATGAATGAAATGGCTTTAAATATAAACCCTGGATGGTAGAAATTCCTCAACATTGATGGATCTGCTAGCCAGAACACAGTGAAAATATTTTTAATCATCTGTGCAGGTTGCTGCTCATCTAATAAATAAAGAATAATTCTAAAATTCAAGGGCATTTATAACAGAAATTTACAGAGTGGTTTTTTTTTTTTTTTTTATCTATTCTGGATACATTGAGGTAATATTTCCTGAAAGATGTGCAATATTTTCTGGTTCTAGCTTTTTTTTTAAACAGCAATTTCTTCATGTTTAAGGAAGAGTGTAAACTGTGTTTAGTTCCACTAGATTTCCGAATTCCCTAGACTGAGTTCTGACACCAGACCTCCCTTCTGTAGCAAGGATCAATCATTGAATCCAAAAGTTACAGTCTGCAGACAAAGAAGCTGAAAAGATATTTGGGGATTTCCTACACAGTCCCAGTAACCTGACAGCCCACCTGAGAAGGAGTTTTGCAACCCTGGGGGCAAATAAAAGCCATGCACACATGGTTAACATAAGAGCCGCAGGGTAACAGGGTGTTCCTCCGTGTGAATCCAGGATGCGCAAATAATGAGACAAAATGTGAATATGGATCTTCCAAATTTCTACATAGGGGAGGCTGTACTGGATTCACTAAGGTGAATGCTAAGCCTGATATCCTGGAAGCATTAAAAACAATAACAAAATTCCCCTTTGCTGGTTTTCCTTTGGTGTGTAAAGCATGTAAGCAGGACCTAACATACTTACCAGCGTTAAAAAAACCCAAAAACCAAAGAACAAACAACCCCCCCCCAAAAAAAAAAAAAAAAAAAACATAACCAAAGGAAAACTGCAATTCCAGCAGGAAATTGTGTGGTGCCATCCTTCAGCTGTGAGCTCAGGAACTCATAACTTTCATTGCAAAGAATCCATAAAACTCGCTGTCAAGCACTCAGTGTCCAGAAGGCATAAGAAGCGTCAAGAAATGCTTTATGCTGTTGCTAACACAGTACAAAAGGCTTGATCACAAGATTAAACTAGAGAACAGTCTGGCACTCTCCGGAAAGAAATTTGGATGAGACCGTAATGGTAGCGAGAAGGGCTTTGATTTGTGTAAAATAGGATGGATTAAAGAGGTGCCTCCACAGACTGCTGTTCTCACAATCAAGGGATCGAGACAGACAGATGGATCGAGCAGGAGCTGCAACTGATTGCTTCCAGCCAGCTGCCTGATGGAGGGGCTCTAGCTGTCAAAAACAGAGAGAGATAGCAAAGGTCACGTTTCCCCGCATTCTGTTCCTGCCTTGTCCCTCAAATAGATGCAGCAGGTTGAAGCACTTTCCTTGCCGATCTGTGATTCGAACAAGTATAGCCTCAGGACAGCTTTAGCTTGTGATTAGGTGCCCATAAGCCCAAGAAACCATAAGGGCAGCGAAAAATTGCTGGAGGATGTGTGTGTTCTTTTCCTACAACTGTGTCCTTTGTTTCTTCTGTGTCTGGGAAGAAGGCAGAATGTACAGCCCTGCATCACCCAGTGCTTCCCCTTGGCCTGAGGAAATCCTACAATGTGTCAGCTTCACGTTACAGGAACGGCATCAAAGATCTGCAATGAAATGGAGAACAAGGCCTCCAGCTGGGAAGGATGTGTCCCTGGGCAAGGCCGCTGGGATGGAGCGTATTCACTGGGGAAGATTTTAAGGGAAGTGGTAAAATGAGGACAGAATAACCAGGACAATGTTGGCAACACTTTTAGTGCTTTGCAAAAGGTCCAGGGAGAGATGAAAGAATCCTTCTGATGAAACAAGAACCTTAAAATATACACAAAACAAAATGATCCATCTTTGGAGGCTACAAACATCTTTAGTTTCTCAAATCTGGTTAGAACCAAAAAAACCACCAAGCTAGAACCAGAAAATGTTGCACATCTTTCAGGAAATATTACCTTGATATATCCAGAATAGATAACAAACCCAATTAAGCTTGAAAAATCTGAAACTCTCAGATAAAATATTTTTGAGTGCTAAATGGAATTTGTGAAGCTCCATTGCCTTAACCTCCGCTAATAAGCTTCTCAATAAACTTCATGAAAACATATTTTATGTACTGATAGCATCTCAAAGTATGAAAGGTTTTGCAGTTGTTCAGCAATCAGTTACCAGCTGGATTATGGTCCACTAATGCTGTTAGATTACAGCAAGACAGAAGGCAGCTTTTCAACCATTTGTTATTTTAATGATGAGGAATCTCACCATAAGCCTTGTTAAAACTTCATTTAATCCATTACAAAAGAAACAAAGACATTTAGAAGTGAACATAAAAAAAAATCTCAATCTATCGGAGCAGAAATTATAGGGTCTAGGGAAGCTTTTAAGGAGTATCCACGGAATAAAATGGCCCTGCTAATTAAAGAACTGTATCTTTTCATGTTTGACATTTAGGGACTGTCTTCAACAGGGACTGAACCACTCTGCATGTTAGTACTCATAATGACAAAAAGAAAAAGGGAGAACCTTTACAAAGCCGCAACCAAATCACTCCATCTATTCTAAATACCACCCAAACATTTGCAAGGAGTTTTTTTTACTAAATTTTCTTCCAAAAATTCCTCAGAGGGAACAGCAAGTGCAACCTCCCTGCCCCTAGGTCATGGGGAAGTTTGTCCTGGCAGAGATTACTTCTTTGGTCCAGTAGCAGCCCTAGGGAAGTACTGCAGAGTACTCTTGCAGATCTGGAGGAGGCATTTCCATGGCTCCTCTAAAGAGAAGCATCATGCCCTGGACTCCCTGGTCCTTCTCTAGCAAGTCCCACCCCAGATCTGCCACGCTGCCTCCTATACACTGAGGAAAAAAACCACAGTGACTAGAATAATCTCTTTTTATAATCTCCAGAAACTATCTGAAGCAATATATTACCTGAATGAACATTTATTTTATGGCTAATACATTAAAGGTAGAAAATGGCCATTTCTGAGTGCACAAAAAAAAATGCATTTTCCAAAGGACTGAACACTAACTTCAGCCCTTCAATTACCCTTACAATTCTATACCTGCAGAGCAACATGCCAAAGATTTGCAATCAACAAACAAGTCTAGATTTGCACTTATAGGTGCAAGTGAAACGTTTATCCTCAAAAAGCGATGCTGCTTACTGAAAAACACACTGAAATGCTGTCATCTCAATTCTCCAAGCTTTCCTGGAGCAGCAATGTCATTTACAGCACAGCTTTTTGTATTCCTGAGCTAAGGGTATGCTATTCCTGTGATTGCTGCTTCCTTCACCAGCTCTAATGAAGTTTCCTATTGCTATTTTAAGAGTTAGGCAAGGCTCCTCTTGAGAGTTTTTTTCCTTCAAGGATTTCCCCAGCATTGAGCTTATTGGCCAAAGCACCCAGTAAACTGGGAGAAGGGTCAGGACCGTCTGTCAGATTTTCATCCCATTTAAATTAATGATAAGGAAGAAGGCATGATCTATCGCATCTATCTGCTTTCTTCTCTTTGAGGGAGATGAAAAACATTGGCTGAAGTTATATCTACCTTGAAGGTCCAAATTATAAATAAATAAATAAGTTTTTCATTTTGAATACAGCACATTAAATGTTAACTGTCACAATTCTTTGTATAAAAAGAAATTGTGCTGCTTTGGGTCCTTTTGAAATGTTTGATGTAAAAATATTCTCCTTCTCCCACACTCTTCCATACCAAGTTTACCAGATGTCCAGCTGTTTTGAGACCTTCTGTCTTCAGCTTGGTTTCCTAAAGAAATAAGGCTTGTGCAAACATCCTGATGTCTCTCACCTTCCAGTAACTTTTGAAACAAACTTCATAAGTTGTTTCTCAAATAATTACTTTTTCAAGTTCCTTTCCCCCCAAGCTTGTAAAATATTAACATTTGAAATAATTTTACATAATATTGCTCTTGCAAGAAACTGCTGAAATGGTAAATTAAGTGCCATCTAGACTGGGTAAGGAGCTTTTGATAAGAGAGTGATTTTGAATGAAAAAATGGATACTTAATTCAAAGTCAATTAAAAATGGAATTAGAAAGTATCTAGATGAGAATCACATAATGCATATCAGTATAAAGTCTATAAAGGAAAATCAAGCCTGAAATTCTTCCAAAGGGTCAGCAAAGTCTTGAAAAGTAACTTCACCAAAAAACTTGGCCTTTTTTAAAGCCTTTCCTGAAGCTTTTTGTAAGACTTCATTAATGAAACTAAGCACTCATGGACTCAGAAACAGGAATGAGTTCTGAATCTTAACTACGATTATAGTTTCTTAACTAAGGCACAAGATTTAAGAAGTGGCCATTTTTCATTATAGCATAAGATTAATAGGAGTTGTCCCAATCTTCTGTAATAAGATTAGTTGGATATAATTTCTAGAATCTATTATTTTACAGATCAAATTCTGCTCTTTGTTTACCATAATAAAGGGAAATAATTTTTAAGGAACTAAATCTGTTTACTCCTAAAATAATCAAGAATTAAATTTAACCCAGAGAGTCCAGCAGAAGATAAGCAAGAGAAGTTGAAAGTTAGAATCTCTTGTGAAACCATACGTCACCTAGTAGAAAAAGGTGTGTGTATATGTACATATTTTCTTTGAAACCATCAAAATTCATCTCAAAAATCAGTTGAGGTTAGTAATAACTGACCATTGTCCTCTCCCCAAAATTACATGCTATGTTCTTAAAGAATCTCATTGTTACAGTCAATGAAACACGTCCAAAGATGCCCACCAACACCGACCACCTGCTAGGAACTGGAGAGGGATAAAACCATGCTGCTCCTCTCTGTTACTTAGCTGATCTACAAATGTCAGATCAAACCCTTGTTCTTCCAGTTGATGGGAAGAAAAATGGTCTAAACTAACTTTCATTTAAATTTCTTAATGCAGTACACCAGTTGTTTGTCACATCCTGACACGCTGTCATGTTGCTTTACAACATGATGTATTGTAACATGACGTGAAGTGAACATATTTCACTTAGCGAAGTGCACTAATGCCTTTAGACTCTTGAGGAGTAGACAGGTAGTTGTATGATTTCTTAGCACCTGATCTAGATTTATTAGAACAGGTAGAAACATAGAGCAAACTACCCATATTGCTTTCAAACTGTTCGGGAAAGCATCACCACGTTCACCTTATGCACTCCGGAGATGCAGCGTGCTCATACCCATCCCACCAAAGGCAAAAAGCACTTGACTATGCCAGGCAGGACATCAACTCTCTGCAGTGTAAAGTCAAACAATTTCTCTTTAGAAGAATCACAAAATAAACTCTCCTGAAGACTTTGTAAGGTTTCTAACTCTTCTTCCTTCCTGGAACATAAGGTTTATTTTATTGCACCAGCCTTTTTATACATACGTAGTGGAAGGAGTTACTCATATTTATGACAGTAGTATATTATACTACAGATACTGTCATGTTTTCATTAAAAGAAACTTCAAGATAAGCCCCTAAGCTTCAAGGGAAAGGGCACATGTTTTTCCAAGAATCCTCAAGTAAATCCTTGAAGTCCAGGCAAAACTTGAGTTGATCAATCTACAATCCATGGGATGACCAGAAGGGGCTGCCCTGCCTCTCTCCCTGCTCGCTCCCAGTACCAGCTCCCACCCTTCACTTCTCCAGGGTCAGCTGCACACTGAATAATTTGCTGCTCAGATTAGAAACTTTTTTTGCAGGACTCATTTTTAGTTAGAACAACAGACAGATAAATTTCACTATGAGACTGCACAAATGTTAAAGCTATAGGAAAAGGAGGAGGAAATAAGTGATTGGCAGTACAGGAAGGAAGGAGGACGGCTCTTTTATTGCTATCTTCTGCAGAAACTGAAATTCATATGTACAAGACTGAATTTACATATTCCCAGGCATTACCAAGGGAAGATACGTGCATTGTGCACATCGTCCTCAACTTTTAAAAGTGCATTTGTGAATTATAGTTTGAATTTCAGTCAATCACTGTTGCAGCCTTCTCCAATTTCTGTGATTCAGTAACTGGACTCATCTCTCATCGGCGCTGTTAAGCAAAAAGCTGACAGGTATTGAGAGAATATTCTTTTACTCTTGTTGCAAATAACATTGAAGATTCACAAATAGGAAAATAGAATTCTTAAAATATCCACTGAGCTTTGACCGAAGTCTGAGGAAAGCCACAGTATAAAAAACACTCCCTCGTTTGTACAGCCCACAACAGGGCTTCCCACTGAATCCAGGAAGATTAATTACATAACAGCTAATTGATTAACTAGATCAGTTACACATGGTCCAGGGGATCTCTGGATCTTTAACATTCACAGTTTCACTCAAGTAGACAACGACCTCCAGCTAATAGCTACATTTACAAAGCTGGCCAGTCAGTGGAAAACTTCTTGAAGTGTTAGACAAAACACCCCATCAGTCTCCTGTTCCTAAAACCATTGCAATGTAACCCAAAATGAGTGGATTGATTGTGCTAATTGATATAACACAATATAACTTTATATCTTGGAAACAATTTCAAGCAATACTGAAAGAGATACTCGCCATGACTAAAGAGCCACTGTGTAATCAGTGCATCCTGCTGGGCAGGGGATCAGCAGAAAATGCTAAAGCAGGACCTCCAAAGCAAGAGGAGAGAAGGCAACTTCACAGAGAAGCTAAAGAAGTAAAGCCCAGGAGGTCCCTTAGCAAGAATGGAGAATTTCACAGTCAAAATTTGCGCCAGTGCAGTGAGGTAAAAGATGAAATACAGCAAAACTTCGCCAGCAGAACACATTAAACTTTCATTCACACAAATAATGCCAGAGGTGGGCTCTGGAGAGAGCACAAGGCAATGCCATGCCCTAAAACCATTGCAATGTAACCCAAAATGAGTGGATTGATTGTGCTAATTGATATAACACAATATAACAAGGCAGTGCCATGCCCCAAGCATTCTCCTGTCCATTAGCATTCATCCAGCCACACACCTGCCACGTGCTTACTGAGCTATAGGAAGTCAAGCCCTATACCATGACCAGCATCTTACTGGGGCTGTCTGAAAAGCATAACAGCACAACCAGAAAAGTTAACTGTGTCTCCAAGACCCAAAGGAAAGAACAGCTCCATCTCAGCTTCAGCTGTTCTCTCACACAGTTGTCCCTTCCGATCCATTTTTTTCAGCTGAGAGCTCTTGACAGCATTGCCAGCCACACCAACCATGCAGACTAGCGGTTTGGTGACATACTCTTGCCATCACCTGCAGAAATGCCCCGTTTCCCCAGCAGCGGCTGCAGGATCTGACAGTAGCTGACAGCAGACTGTAACATCTAACGGACTTGTGCAGAGCGTCAGAACGCCTGAGGACTCCTGTCATGTGTCAGCGCTGCTTATGTTAAGAGATCCATTAGGAGTGCAATGATCCAAAGAAAGGTCAGCTGTCACAACTAATGCTGAAGTGTCACCTTTGCTTAAAACGATTTTGCACCAGGCTCCCTCACTAACTAGATGGCGTGGCATCCATGCCTTGGAGCCAAAGACATGTCACAAGAGGTTGGCACACTCGTACAGATGTCATTTGGTGTAGCAACACCAGCACTAAGCCTTTTTTAAAATAGGTCTTATCAAAGCCTGATGGCAGTGTCACCATCCCTGACATTTATTTCGGGAAGTGCTTGGACTTCTTTGGTCTTGCACTGGAGCTGAGTGTTACCAGGCGCTCTGCAGCTGAACCAGCAAAGCACCGCGGGAGGTGGGTTTTGAGTTCCTAACAGCAAACAAGAAATCCTGCTTCTCTGGCTCCCATTGCTGAGTCTCCCATAAGAAACAATAGCTCTGCCCACACTCAGGACAGAGGAACAAGATGCAATAAACACAGCAAATTAAACCAGAAATAACTGCAAAAATAAGTTAACCGAGTTACAGCACGGAAAACAGGATTAGAGGCAAGGCAGAATCGCCACGGTGGAATTGCTGTTCTGGTGGATGGGCTCGCATGCGGGAGGTAATCCGATTCAGCCTGCGGCTTGCTTCTGCGGGACTACAACTCCACTGAAAACTGCTCTGAGGTTTGGAAAGCGCTAATGCAGAATTGATTCCTTCTCAGCTGGTCGAGCCAAGGTGTTAATGACAAAACACAACTACCGTGTTAAACTCGCAGGGTCAAATTCCAGCGTGACTGCTATCAGTGCAAAAACTGCGGCTGAACTCAGCGAGGCAGCTGTGACTTGATCATTAACTGTTACACTCTTTTGTATTATGCGTGTTATAAAAGCTTTAATAGTTCATAGTCACCATGCAACTATCTGCTATTCTAAAACCCTGGCGTTTTTGAATGCCTGACATACACTAAAATAATTAGAGGTGAAGTTATTGCTTGTGCCTAGTCACTGCTTTGTTTGGATTATTTAGGCAGTAACACTTGCATAATAGCTAACATTGCTCATCTGTTTGAGTAACAGCAAAATGAAGACTTAAATGAGCTATTTTAAACCACAACAGTGGATTGTTAAGTAGTCAGGAAATGCTGACATATCATTTTTATACTTTCAGTCCTTTGAACTAATTCTGGCAATTATAAAAATAAATTCAAGACCCGGGTGCCTTGTCGGAACAGACTGTGTCTGTATCAAACTGTGCTGTTTCGCAATAGGGATTGAAGAGGGTTTAATCGTGTCAAAGTAGGTTTTATTACAGCGTGCTCCAGACAAATGACCTTGACACACTTGAAAGAGAGATGGCATTAACTGTGATCATCACCCAAGTGCTGGCTGAATGACACCAGAACTCAGGTTTTCTTTACAGGAGCATTGAAGTGGTAAGCTGACCTGTAGTTTATCAGCAATAGCACATGGCAAAAGTTTAAAAAAAATTTTTTTTTGTGATTCTCAGGCAGAAGGAAGAACGCAGACTGTGACAAAACTGAAAGCTGGGTTGGAACAAGGGTACTGAAACAGAGGTTAACAAAGTGAGCACAAGAAAAGAACACTTGTTATTTTGCAGATACCTGGGTAACTCCATGCTGGTTTTCAGGGTTGTTCCCCAAGCTTCTTTAGCCCTTGTTTTCCTCTTTTGTTATCCATGATGAAGGTAAATTGCAAATCAGAGTGATTACGTCTAATAGGAAACTTATGCAAGTAATGAAGGATTTGGGGCCTTAAGCCCTGATTTGGTGGCTTTGAGACTCTGAAATCTGTAGTCTCTTGTCCCTGGACACCAGAAAAGAGATCTGACTCTTGGTGCACACCTAGAAAGCAAGCGAATGACCACATCTTCCCTGGAAGCAACAGGCTCAGGTACAGGAAAAGAAACTCCAAACATTTTTATCCCTAAGGAAATAACTATTTGGCCAGAAATTTTGTACCTTGTGCTTGAACATGTACATTCAGACAGCATATTCTAGCAAAGCTGGACAACCCAGCTAAACCAGATTGCTTGTTTCTGCCCATCTTAGGGACAGAAGTTACACCACTTTGACAGAGAGCATAAGTCTGTCAAAGTGAACGTAAAAAAAAATTCTCAAAACTAAAGAAAGTAAAGACAAAGGTGGAAAGTTTAGTGGTTCTACATTTTTGGCTGTTTTCCTACCAGGGGCAGAGGGGAAGTTTAAAAATAAAGCTATCTCTACACTTTCACATGGTCACTTTTATTCACCACTAAACTCATTTAATATCAACCTCTTCCAGCTCTTCTCTATCAAACAAAGTATAGTGCAGTTGCTCAGAAATGGTGGTATTTGGTGTTTTTTTGCTACTGAAAACATGTACTTCATGAAATAGCCCAAGAGGCATACTGTGAAAGTTGGCAATTCTTGTTGAATTCTGCAATGCTTTTTCAAAAGGCAAATTTCAGTGGCAAAGATCAATGTTTCTGAAGGTGGATCATTAAGGACTAGAAAATGCACACTTCTACTCATAAATGATCATGAACTATTGCATAAGGAACTTGCAGTACTGAGCAACTGGATGACAAAATGGTAGATTAAATCCAGTTTTGCTAAAGAAACAATCGCATGCTGGGAAAAAATAACTATATGTGCAAATCAACAGGCTCTATGTTAGCTATTGCCACTCAGTGTATGAATGCTGGAGCCTTCGGTTAGTTCCCAGTGAAAATCAGATCAATCCTCAACAGTAATCAAAATGGCTAGAAAAATATCAGGAATTGTTAGAAAAAAGTTCAAAAGAAAAAAAACATAAGACATCATTAATGCACCTGGCTGAGGAAAAATAGTACAAATGATTTCCGAAGGGGCACACGCGATGTTACAGAGGAGGAGTCTAGCAGGGCCAAAAACCACAGTGATACAAAAGCACCAAGCCTGGGTCCTAGGCAGCAGAAGATGGGAGGAGGAGGATTGCTCTATACATGCCCTGATACCAATATCCCTTTCCAAAGCATTTTTTCTTGTTATTCCTTTCACTGCTGGGGCAGAACCTGGAGCCACATAGACCGTTCCCTCCCAGGCATGGCCAATGTGACAGCGTGAGAGACACCTCAAAATGTGTCAGCAAAATGTGGAAAGTAGAAACTTGTTAGCTGTCTGTAGTTCAAAGCCATCCAAGAAGCCTGTTCTGAATTGAACAGAAGGTGCTGGTGCCTGGAACTTCTGAAATAAAACCATCGCTTCTCCATTGCTCCCACAGTGTGTTTTGTTGGAAGGGTGGGACAGGAGCAGTTTGTCTTTTCGGCTCTTCAGAGATGTACATTCAAATATTCTCGAGGTTACTGGAAGTGGAAAACCAAATTTCATTCTTGATTGATTTTTTCAGCAGATGGAAACACTCATTTAATTGTTTTTTTAGTATTTGACCTTTCTATTTCGTTTGGTTAATCTTCATGAAGATGAAATAGCGTTCATTGTATTCACACAGGGTAACTGTTGAAGGCTAGAGAATGAATGCTGATTTTTCTACAATGTTCTGGTGCTGTGGACACCTTAGGAATGTAATCAGATTGAAAAAGGAACCTAGATTTTGGTGCTTCTGAGAGACTGATTAAATTTAGTTTTTTTCTAGCTCATGGTTAGTCAGGGGTTGGGGAGTGTCTGTACAGGATATCCCTGGAAATCCATCTCTTGGATGATGCCAGAGCCGTTGAAGATGAACACAAAAGAGAAAACCCTCAAAATAATAATTTTCTTGGCAAATGTTATAAAATATTTCAAGTTATATGAAGATTATCAACTCTCCCAACAACATGACAGTTTCATGAACATTCTCATGGGACAGGGTACGAAGGGCAGAACACCTCCACTGCCAGTAACGATGGGACTGCAGCCAGGTCCTCCTCACTCTGCCTGACAACTTATGGCAGTGTTTTTGCATCATCTCACATTGACTTCACATACGTGGCTAAACACCCTGTCTGTCTTTGCGTACTGCCTGAGTTCCCAGGTCATTCTGGGTACATCTGAATGGTGAAGGACATCCTACCTTGAACCTGGGAAGATTTCAGCCTGAAAAATAGCAAATATTTTGCTTTACTAAAAAAACCTCCCACTCCATAATAGGAATCATTTGACAAGAATCATGTACTAGAAGAGACACCACTTAAAAACTAATTTGCAACCAATGCAGATTCTCATAGAAGTCCTCTGTTTTGCAGGTAGCAGCATCCTTCGACAATTTGTTGTTAGTAGACAGTTACCCAGCACTGAGAAGAGCCATCGTCCCAGCTGGCTGTATGGGTCTGCATGTCCCCTGTGTCCCATGGTCCAAAGATTTCCTTCATGACTATAACCTTTAGAGACCTTACATCAAACACAAATTTGGCCCATGTAGGATAGGTCATCAGCCTTAAAAGAAAAAGGCAAAGCACCAGCCACTCCAGTCTGATTTGGGCTCAGAGTTTCCTCATTGGTTATCTGACAGCTTCTGGTACCCCACAGCAATGGAATTTTAAATCCTCAAGATCTTGTGCCTTTTTTTTTTACGTTTTCCTGCAGCCTTTTGTGAATAAATCAGCTTGATTTCAGCGGAAACAATCCTCTTTGCTACCTCTGCCCACAGAGAGGACAAAACCCAGGCTGCAGTCCTTTGGCACCTTCACTACCGCTTTGTGCAAAAGGTCAAAAATGCTGCAGAAACATCACTTGTCTGAGCTGACCCTCAGAACCACCTCGCTGGGCTGAACAGTGCTCCTGATCGAGAAATATCAAGCACAATGCCCAGACCTCCATGCAAATTCTCAGATCACCGCATGGAACAGTTAAAATATATAGTCACTGCCTGTCCATTTACTCCGCCTGACGCTGCTGCTTGCTCACAGTATGCAACAGGGTGGAGGTCCCACCTCAGGCACGCACCATGGTGAGATGGAGCCCTCCTACCCACCTTTGTCTTCTGGAACAGCAGAGCTCTGGGATTCGTTAAACCAAACCTGCAGAGTGATTTGGCCCCATTATGCAATGAGGAGGCATAATTTAAAAAAAAAAAAAAAAAAAAAAAAAAAAAAAAAAGAGAGAGACAGAGTTTCTTAGGGATCAGCATGTTCAATGATGTCTTCAAATCACCACAAACATCACTCACTCAGCCCCATAGACTCCCATTAAGTTTCTTTGTCAAAGTATTTGCCTTTATAAATTCACCCAGGACTATGTCGTTACACATTTCAGCTAGCCAGAATGCCACTAGGGCACTGAGCAACTGCTGAGATTTTATTGGCACCCACTTTTAAGCACTTTTGGTCAGGAGCTCTGCTCTGCTGCTGTGAATAACCACCAAATAGTGACTAACTTAAGATACTAAGGTTAAATTTCCCCAGTTCCCTTTTTCTCAACTGCTTAACAAATCAATTCTTTTTTGAGAGACCTCGGTTCATACACAAGGATAACAATTATGTGCCACTGTGGTTTGGCAGAACAGAGTCAGGCACAGTTGGGGTACAAAATTACTTTCTGTGGTTTCAAAACAGCGGAAAGAAATAAGCAAGAGAAATCCAGCAGAAAGTGATATTTTATATAGATACACACACCTATCAACCACTCCTGTTTCGCACCATCTATAAACTTGCTGAGGGTGTGCTCTCTCCCATCATCCGGATCAGTAACGGGGATGTTAAACAGCACTGGCCCCAGTGCCTGCCCCTGGGGTGCACAGCTAGCGACTGGCCTCCAGCTGGACTCTGTGCTGCTGATCACAACTGTTCACGCTGGGCAGTTCAGCCAGTTTTCCATCCGCCTCACTGTCCACACTTCATCAGTCTGACAATTAGGATGTCAGGGGAGACAGTGTTGAAAGCCTTGTTAATGTCTAGATAAACAGCATCCATGGAGCTCGTCACTTTGTTGCAGAAGGCTATCAGGTTGACTAGACATGATTTCCCCTTTGTAAATCCATACTGACTCCCCCCAGTCCCCATTGACTTAAACACACCCTAACTTCATCTTCCTCCAGCAAGGATAAGTCTTCCTTGCTCCAGAATTTCCCACTGGTCTCAGGGGCCTGGGAGTCCTGGGGGTAACTCTGATGAGAAAAGACCAAGGAGAGACAGCACTGAGAATCTCAGCCATTCCCATGTGCTTTGTCATCAGGCCCCTAGATGGATTTATTTCTCTTTGGCCAAGAACAAGCAGCAAACCATTGCTGCAATGGTTCAACAATGTATTTGTCTTCATGCAGCCATCATGGTAACTTAAACCTTGGTGTTGCTATTTATGAACTCCCTGTGGACAGGACATCCTCGTACACAGACCAAACTGAGAGCCCCGGTGCACCACCACTTCACTGAAGAGAACACGTAGGAAAGCCTGCAGCTTTGAAACTTGCCCAGGACACACTAACTGCTTGGGCTGGCTGGAGTCCCTTGTCTAATCCAACTGGAATAGACAAAAAAAAATCTGAACTGCATGCTTCCCTCTCTGACAAATTAGTGATACTGACAGGGCAAAAATGAACCAAAAGCCATTTGCTTTTGTCTTCATTTTCTCCTCATTTTTTCCTGAAATGGTGTGGAGGCTACACAGGAAGAGAAATAAAGGGAGAAAGGCTTTACTTTCAGCTATTTCTCCTTTACAGTGACAGCAGCTCCACAGTTTTCAGCAGACCCACTCTCAGTTTGTGTCAGGGTAACAGAGCAGTGCAGGAAGCTCTTTGGACAGAAGTTACTTTTGGGTCTGTGTAAAGCTGGTCCCAGAGCAGAAGCAGCTGTAACACATGATACACCATGATATGCTGAGCACTCAGGTTTCACCTGGAGACCCACCAGCATCTCTGACACTTGGTATAACTGAGGGAGAAGGCTGGGAAATGCAGCTGCTGCAGAGAGGCAGCCAGGGATTCCCCCAGTGTCTGGGAGCCTGAGGGGAGTACAGTCCCAGCTGAAAGGTTAGGTAGTTCCCTGGCCATACATAAATGACATTAACCAGCACTGAGAAGGTGCATGGCACAACAGCACGGTGCTCTGGTGGCCTCCAGGCTCTGGAGCTGCTCATCATACACTGCTTCTGCTGGAGCAACATGGATCAAAGCAAAGAGACAGAAAACTGTACCATCTTCTCTCACAGCCTTTTGCCTCACTTTCTCCAGATTTGGCAGAGGTGCAGAATCTCATAGGTATTAAGTTCCTTCCGATTTTGTAGAAAAAAGGCATCTTGCTACTGGAATGAGATGCAGAGGCTCAGCAGAGAGAAGAGGCAGGCAGTAGTGTTTCAGCCCTCGAGCACCCTGTTGCTCAAGGCACTCCTGGTTTTTCTATGTATTCACACAATACCAGAAATTAAATACAAAGGGGTGGAAGGCACATTTTAGCTGTGTCTGCTGTACTAGAGAAACTGTTAATGAAGTTTTTAAGTACAAGAAAAAATCC
The DNA here is from genome assembly GCF_000699245.1 of Pterocles gutturalis. NCBI lineage: Eukaryota > Metazoa > Chordata > Aves > Pterocliformes > Pteroclidae > Pterocles > Pterocles gutturalis. Next base: position 55,533 of record NW_010115226.1, on the reverse strand, counting down.
TGCCATCTTCTGATGCATTCTCTCTGCTCTATTCTCTTCTATATGCATCCCTTCTCCCCAGCACACTTATCTAATCAATCCTGATCTGTCTGTCTAGTGAATATAATTTTGTCTTCAGAGTGCATTCCTATCAGGAAGGCATCAGAGGCTCATATATATAGAAAACACACTGATAGATGCCATGTGTTTCAAAAACCGTCTCCTCACACGCTTCTTCAAAAGCCCAAGATACTAAAATGCACACAAATTTGATAGAGTACCAAAAATCAACTCTAATATGTTTGACTCATCTGTTGATTTTAATTGAATGGTCTGTATCTTCAGGCAATTTCATTATTCTCCCAAGAGCTGTGAAGCTAAATGAAAGACAAACCTCGTTAACCTCTGACTATGAAAATCAATAATTTTCAATAAAATTTGAGCTAATTTGTTTCCAAAGGATCTCACATCTTGACTCTAGTATCATGTGCTCCAGAGCTAATCAGCCATGGGATATCATATTTTTCCAGATAATTTTTGACAACTTAGCTACAAAGCCTTTATTTTTTACTTAAAACTACAGGAATCCTTATACGTATACGAAAGACAGCTACACTCAAGATCATGTGGTGGCATGAGCAAACAGTATCCAACTTGCCCTGTGTTCATAGGTACTGCAGAGTGACAGTGCAAACACTTCAAAGAGCACTACTCTTATTTTTAGTTCTGTTTGGGGTCATCGATTCTTCTTCAACCACAAAATTGATTTCTACAAGTTCATGTTACACACTTTATCTCAGTGAATTCTGCAACCACTGAATACAAAAGTACATTACTGTTTTAAATAAAATGCCAATCTTTCCAGGACAACACTGGAAAAAGCTGAATACGGGCTTGCTTCTGAGGATGCACCAAAAGCAAAGGGTAAAATAAATGTTTAATATTTCTTCTAGCTCACCTCCTGACAACAGGAAATAGGAGCAACCGTGGTACTCTGCTAATGAAGTGCTTAAGCTATTAGATTCCTGCAAGTGGCAGGGAGAGGATATTTGTATAGATCCCTGCTATGCAACAAGAGCAAATCCATTCCTTACCTCAGTGGAGCATAAAATACAGAAATTTCAGAACAGAAGTTGGTGTTCTGCAGAAAGAGTAAATACAACATTGCTGGAGCGTGGCAAATATTGATAAGAAAAGCAGATCAGTGAAGGGAAGAATCGAGCAGTCCCCTGAAATACAATGAAGAAATCCTCACCCGAATTCTACCAAGGTTACAGGAACAACACCGGCTTACAACAGACCTATCACCACAAATACAGAAATCGATCTTTCTAATTCCTAGGTTAGACGCTAGATTATAAGTCTTCAGAAACAACATTTTTTAAGAAAATACTAGCAATAAGAACATTTCCAGGCCATTGGGGAACAAGAACCTCCAATGGCTCTCTTTGAGAAGGAAGCCCCTGGAAATTTGTCTAGCACATCAAGAAAAGGGAATAATTAGGAAGAAAAAAAAAGGGCTCAGTGGAACATAATGTGAGCTCTCAGAGAACACATTGTGCATAGCCAGTCTGGGAGATTGAATGACTGAGTATTCAAAGTCCAGCCTCAAGATGTGCAGACACTGTCAGGGCTGAAAGCAGGGCACCTCCACCTCACGTGGTCAGACACAGAGCCACAGTATCCCCAAAGCAATGTGATCATGTGGCAAAGGAGATGTCTTTGCCATAGAAACTGGGCCAAAATGCCCATTTCCATTAAAATTCATTTCACACCAGCCAGCCTTTATCTCATGGCTGCTTTACCTCCACTGAATTCCTTCTGTCAAAGAAGTCCCTCACCTAACCTGCACCCTTGTTTAAGTGAGACACTTTCTTGGGTTAATCAGCCTAGTAAGGGTATTTCTTTTGCTGACTTCGAGAACCTTGGTGGAAGAAAAATAAATAAACTAAATTAAAGGTCAGGGAAAGTTGCAGCCATCTTACAGCAAATTCCTCCAAACACAGCTGAGCATTTTGCAGAACCTTAATGAGAAACAATCACCTCGCTACTCTGACAGCTCAGTTTAGGGGGTAAAACACCGACTATTGTGTAGCTCAGTAACGTAGACAGCAAAACCGACATGATGAGATCCCACTTTTGGTGACTCAGCACAAGAGACTCCCCAAAGTGCAGAGCTTGCAGAACAGCAGGGAAACCACACCCTGGCTCAACTTTCTAAAAGTCATAAAAGACCACCACCACCCACTGCCACCACCAAAACTGACAACAAGGTGGTAACGATGTGACCACAGCACAACTACCAACAACACTAAAAACCTCCAGCCCCTTATAAAACTTGCAGTCACTTATCAGTATTAAAACAAGTAATCACTGATCACATTCAGGAAACCTGCTGAAGAAGCCCCAAAATGAGCTGGCATTAAACTTCTCGGGTGTTCCTATATGTGCCAGAGAGAGAAATGAAGAGACGGTTGAAGAGAAAGGAGAAAGGAAAAGCAGAGAAGAGAGAGAAAAAACTTTCCAGAGAGTCAGAAAGGATTTTTTCACCACCCTTTGGATCCTGGGATGAATCTGTCCTTGAGGAGCCTGTCAGCCTGTTGGGAGTCCTCAGGTTCTAGACACATGCCTTCTCTTTGTTTATTCACCTTTCACAGACAAAAGTTCTCAGGCCTCCGCCTTACTTTCTGCAATGAGCATAGGAAGCGGAGAGGGGTGTCTACTTCATAAGAGGGGGAAGGGTGGCATGAACCATTTCAACCAACTGGGTGGGTGGTCACGTAGACCCTGTATTGGATTAACTTTGGCTGAAGTTTCTTTGTTGGTGGCTTCTTGTTATCATCAAGGAATAGGATGGTTGCCTATTGCCTTTTACAAAGAATGTGTTTGAGACATCCCAAGGCCTTCCTTTCTCAGGGCCTTTGACAGGCAGTGAGTCCTTTGCAGTCAGGTGTTTGTAGAACTGGGGGGGTGTTGGTGCAGTTAGAGCAGGTCTGAATTCTGGAGTCGGGATTTTGGCCGGGAGGTGGTTCTAGACTACGTTCTAGCTTGCTTTATGGTTCTAGATCAGGTTCTGGATCACTTAATTGTTCTAGACTACATTAATCTTTGTTTGTTGGTTCTAGACAACTTTATGGCTCTAGCTTGCTTGTTGGTTCTAGGTAACTTCTTTTCACAACTTATCAGTTCTGATTCAGGTCACTTGCTGGTTCCAAAGAGGTTTAGCTCACGTTTCAGGAACACTTCTCGGTTCCAGGGCAGGTCCTAGCCCAAGCGATGGTTCTAGACTACTTTCTAGATAACTCTCTGGTTCTAGATCATGTTCTAGTTTGGGTTTAGCTCACTTGAAAGTTCTAGGTCAGTTTCCAGGCTGGCTTAGGCCTCCATGGGGTTCTGAAGGGGAAGGACCTAGTTCAGGCAGCTGTTTTGGCATCTCATGAGGATTTGGAATTCTTGCTGGTGATGAGAGCAGTCTTGCTGGGTTTTTTTCCTTTTTTTTTTTTTTTTTTTTTTTGCCTCACATGCTTTTTTCCTTTGTGGTTCTTTTGAGTTGAAGGCCCATAGGATCATCCCATAAACTGCAGCTCTCCCAAGTTTCTAGCAATCTGACTTGCCCTGCCTCTGTGGATGTTCTTTTCGCTGGAGTCAAAATTGGAAACTGGACAAGCTCCTACTCACCCAGGCTTTGAGCAACCTGGTCTAGAGGAAGGTGTCCCTGCCCATGGCAGGGGGGTTGGAACTAGATTATCTCTAAGGTCCCTTCCAGCCCAAACCATTCTGTGATTCCCTGAAGCTGACAGTAGTTCCCTTTTCTCACTGATTTCAAGTGAAAGTCATAAAAAAAGTTAGATACATGCTAAAAATTATGACAAAGTGGTATCCCCACAGGGAAGGATCGCTGATCTTCCATAGCAAAGAGTAAATATTTATCATTAGGCAGAAAACAACAAACTCTCAGAACTAAAATGAAATACAATCAGCCAGTGTTCAACATTAGATAAGAAAAAACAAAGAAATTAGACACTGGATTTAGATTAGATAGAAGAATATTCTACTGTTAGATGAAAAATTAAAAGAGAAGTTCAGCTGGATTTGCCATCAGGAATCTAATTTCCACAAATGAAAGGAAAAGGCTTCATCTTTCAAGCGAAGGATGAGAATGCTTATCAAAAATATGCTACGTAGCAAGAAAAAATGACTAGTGTTTTGGACCTGGATTTCTTGTTCCTCTTCCAAAAGAGCACAACACACGGAGTCACCCAAAGGACAACAGGTTCTTGTTTCTTCCTAGATACCATCAATATCAGTCATTGCATTCCAGTTTCCCACTAATTTTTCATCTGAGAGGATTCCCACTTTTCAGATTTGGAATGAAAATGCTTTCAACAGCAGGTAGTGCAGCATATTGAATACCTACAGCAAGTCAAATCAAACCAACAGACCTTACATCATTTTCCCAAAAGCCTGTGTTGTTTTCATCACACTCTCCCCAATAGGATTTTTACTGCAAGATTCATAACAATTGACTGAAATCTTTGGCAGTGGAGCAGTGGTTGCATGGCAATTACTCTAAGTATTATCCATAAATGCTCCATATTACAGGAAGCACTTCACTTATGCTGTGATTGAGAAACTCGTGTGATATCAAATAATTTTCCCCACTGACAGCTATATCTGCTGCTTAGCAGAAAACAGCTCTCAGTCTGGAAAGTAGAGGCACTTGTCTACCTGATCACTGTAAATCAAGCAGATCTCTGATTTTTCTTTCCAAAACTTTTGCTCAAGGGAATGTGTGGCCAAAGTGAATTGCTGACAAGTAGTCAGTCTAGAAATCACAGCAGGAACACTATCTCCCGAATATCTGGGATCTGTGTCCAGCTGTATACCAAGTGATACAAAGGTTATTACAATACATTAATGTTTGTAAAACCATTTGACAAGCTATACCCATCTAAGCAGTAGCGTTGTTACACTCAATTTTGGAGAAGTCAGGTCAAACCACAGTGTTGAGCAGCAATATAAATAATCGTGTTGGTTTAGCCTGATCTAGTACAGTGAGTGTTTCAGTGTGCATAGCCAAGGATTTCAGCAGGGAGTAATAACTTAGGAGCCGCCTTTATTTGATAGCTCATGTCACATGCTTGCATGAGACCCCTTTTGAAAGGCTGGTGCGTATCACTCACTTGATCTTTAAATTCCCAAATTCAGCGTGCATCCTGCACGTGCTTACACACACACTCTAAAATTGGTTGTCCATTTGTAAATCTTCTACTGAAACTCTCTCTCCAAATAAATTGTAAAACCTTGAGCACTCTAAAAGGGTCTTATTTTAATAGGCATCACAGGCCAGACTGTATTAAGAAACACAGCTAGAGACAAATTTCAAAGTACTAATCACTCAATGAGCAAAGAAATTCTTTTTTCCTTTTAAAGTCATACCAATTTTGTAATAATTTGAACCCACTGAAAGTCATTTTTCTGGCTTCTTAGGCAGACTGATATATTGCTCATATGGACCACGGTCATGCCTGCGTAACCAGCCAGCAGATATACCCAAAGGGCTTGGCAGGGATGCTGCATATGAGCACAAACCTGGCCAAACTTATTGCCATCCCATAGGCACTAGGAACTTACTCAGACGTTTCTTTTCCACACTGCTGTGCAAATTTAAATTGGAGCTTTCAGAACCAGATTTACCAGTACAAAACACTTACCAAAGCAAATACTCCTGAGAGTGCTCATGACGAACTAAGACTTTTGAAAACAATTTCTGCTCTCAATTATATACACAGAGACAAGAGGTGCCAAGACTCACAAAGCTGAATTTGGACAGCCAAACACCAGAAACTTCCAGGCATTTCCCTGCAAAGAATGGGAGTTTAAGATGTGAAATGAACCTTCGATTAGCAGTATCCCAGCATAACCCTTACTGAGTGCATTAGAAACTAAGCATGGCACACTCAAGTATCCCCTTAAATACCACAAACAGATTTCTTATCCCATCCTCTGAGCTTTAAAATGTCCTATTTAAATTTTGCTTGCTTTATTTGTTTATATTTTTTAAGACTACAGGAGCAGCTCACAGAGGCTTTCCATGTGTCTTAGATGCTTTTTTATATTAGGAGAGCTGTCAAAAGTCATGGTTTAAAAGTTATGGTAATTCCATGTAAACTGTATTAATAAAGGAATTAATATGTTTGCTTCCTATATCATCTTGGAAAACTATCTGGCTTAGTCCTGCTTGTTTTATAACTGTGACATTGGTGAAGGAGATTTAAGGAGGAAAGTAAGCACCTGTGGCTGTGTAACACAATACAGCAATGCTGTGTGTTAGTGTCAGCGTGGCTCAGTAGCAGGTCGTTCGAAATTACCTTCATTTAATTTTAAAGAACAAAGCAGCTGGGCATTTATTTTATGACACCAGTCTTCCTTCCTACTTGCAAAGAGTCTACTTTGCTTACTGCCAGCTTATTTGCTTTAAAAAAAAATTATGCCTAGAAATTTGTGATTGTTGGGGGAAAAAAAGTCCTAAATATAATTCTTCATATTTCACCAAGTTCTAAAATGCAGAGGGCTGTTTATGCAGCAGGGCAGCAACTCAGGAAAGTACTAAATATGTACTCGAAGTGTAATCCCTTCCAGTATAGTAATTAAGGTGTTTAAGTTATTTGTTCAATGGGGGTGGACATCCAATTAGAACACAAGCATACAAATCACAGGAGTTGTGATTTTCAATTGAAAATAAAATCAACAAGGGATTTTTCCTTCTAAGTTTCACATAAAAATACAGATTTATTAGATCTCGTTTAAAGTTGTTGAGGACTATCAAAAGAACATTATTCCAGCATTGATTCAAAACCATGGGGTGCACTATCAGCATAATTAAAATGAAAGTATCTTGAGCTATTTTCCTTTCTTGCTTCCATATTATTGTCTAATTGTTCACAATGTCTGTTTGTTACAGAGGCAAAGTAATTAAGCACAGCACGTTGCAACAAGGGGGATCATAAAGCTAGAGCTAGCTACGTTAACCAACACAGGTATCAGCATAGGAAAACATTAAGGGAAGGATCGGAATTGTGATTGAAAATAATTGGATGATCCAGTTCATTTGGCTGACATCAGGACAATTTGCGCACTTCAGCGCTCTTTAGCCCTGGATGCTCCCCGTTCACCTGTGCTCTTAAAAAGGATCTTTACAAGCAAAACTCTGGAGCAACATTAAAGATCTGCTTGCAGAGTCTACGGCTTGTCAGAAGGTCTGAGCACCACCATTCCGTGCGAATGGTAAGTGGTCTGATACTTAGTTTGCTATGTGCAAAAGAATAGGTCAGACCAAAAGTATATAAAATACAGAAGATTCCTATGGAGCCCAATCCAGCATCCCTTGAAATCAATGCAGGTGTTTCCTTTCCGATTAGCACACAAGGACAGACATATATCCAGGAAGAGCTACTCTCCTTAGAAGGGAGCAGGGGCAGAGGAGGGGGCTGCAGGTCCCAGCAGGGACACCAACACCCCGAGGGCCACCGCCGCTGCCTGCGTCCAACCACGGCACCGAGCAATAGGCACTGCAGCTCTCCGCACCAGGACAGTGCCACGGTAAGAGCAGCTCTGCAACAGCCCCAAGGGAAGGATCAAGGCTCCCCGTGATGGCTGGGCTCCAGCTGCAAGGGGAACCATGTCACACTGCTCTCTGGGCATTAGGAGCCGTTTACCACTGGCCTCCAGGTTCAGCAAGCTGCCAGCCACTAGATCAGAGTCCAACCACAAAAAGAAAGATTCAAGGTCATGGTTTATGCCCTGTCCATGTTGTAAACTCAACACAACCTTGGACAAGCACTTCAGTTTCTCATTTGTCACAAGCCACGCCACCAAACAAGTCCTATTTCACCAGGGAGTGGTGGAAAAAAACAAAAGTGTAAGATTTTGCTTAGCAGTTTCCTGATAAATCACTTATTCAGATATCCAGAAGAATGACATGCTACTACACTTATTTGTTCTCCAATACTGAAGTATTTCCAGTACCACAGCCAACACGCACACGGCTGCTCCCAACTCCAGACCTCTAAGCTCGGAGCTCAGGCTGGCTGCGAGGTACCGCCTGAGAGCTGGGGATGTGACACTCCTGCTCTGATGAGATGATGCTCAGCACCATCTCCACAGAGATAACTGACTTGAAAACCCATAGAAGTATTAAATATTTCTTTTGTCTACTGGTAAATCAAGCATTTGCTTTAGAAAGCACCCGAGTGTTCATCCTGAAATTTAAGGAATGTTAACATACACTTCTGGAGTTTTCTAGCTTAGCTTTTATTTCTTTCCTAAAAAAAAAAATGTTTCATGTTTTTTAAAGTTTATGATATTTGGTGGGTAATCCAATCATTGCTTAGCATTTTGTTGTTGTTGCTCCTTTACAAATGTAAGTTCTGGTGAGCTTCAGACAGATGACACATCCCCGGGCTCTGTCTGCATTATCCATCAGACACAATGCAGTATGGTTTTTAATTTTTTCTTGCAATTTATCCATTTTTTCAGTCCTAAGAGGCAAGGAGATATGCAGGACTCCTTCATTTTAACCTTTCTTTTTTTTGAGGCAGAATTAAAAAAATATTTTTAAGGAAAATAAGTGGATTTTTTTAATACTATAATAACAGAATTAATCTTACTGGAAACCTCACCTCTCCTTCCATCTCAGCCAAGACATGATTGCTACAGATGGCATAGTCAAACATCGTAACTTTGCATTAATACAGAAAAACATCTCTTTCTGGGCTCTACCTGTGTGGAGTGATAGCATGGGATCTTGAGATTGGTAGCAACCACTTGAGTCTTTCAGTTCATCTTTCTGTCACCATGAGATTGTTCCTTATTTTTCATTTTTCAGTGTCTTGTCTGGTCTATCTTTAAAAGTGCCAGACACTGAACTATTGCCACTTGCCCAGGGAGACCATATCATAACACCATACATCTCACTGACAGGAGTTTGGCTGACACTTGAAACAGGTTTTCCTTTGTTTCATTACGTTATTCTCCCTTATACTTTCTACATGTAAATAATTCTTTCCTCCCCAAAGCTCGTATTTTGTAGGTATTTCTAAGACCTTCCTCACTGTTTCCCACCACTTCTTCATTCTTTACTCAGATACCACACTTACAAACTTAATTTTTCTGTGTAATTACATTTATTTGCTCTCACAACTACTTCGTTGCTCTTCTCTGAGCTCTTTGTCAGGAACATACTAACAAACACAGAGGGAGATGTCTGAAATTAGAGGTGCTCTCCCCATAACTGTGCCTCATTGACAGAGTGCAGTAAAACTTAAAAAGCAATAAGAATTCAGAATAAAGAGAGTTCTAAGGAAATTATGTTTAGTATAAGAGGACAGGGGGCTTTTTAGTGGAAGACTTTGATTCAAAATTTCTTGGAGTGTATCAGTTTAGACAAGCCCTTAAGTAAGAAAAATTTCCCATATCCCGTATAGAGTCTGTGGTCAAATCAGATTTAACCACCTCCAAGTGGCCAAAAGCTGATTTTCCACATTTAAAAACCTGTTTCAGATCCGAACTCCACTCAAACGAGATACAACGTTTACACCAACTCGACAAAAATACATCTCTATCTTCTAACGGGATTTTTTATTTACTTGAAATAAATAAATATTCCTTGATCCAGCAGAGGGATGTAACCCAGCCCAACACACTGTCCCCCCAAGGAGATATTTGAATTCAATTCTGTGTTCTGAATCAAGCAGAGCAGCAGCCTGGACCCAAATGTCAAACAAGCATCTTCACTACCTGGACTCTTGGCTAATCCGGGGTGAGACTTGGTACAGGACAAAAAGGTGCAAGTTAACATCAATGAGACTGAGCACAAAATGAGCACAAAACATCAGAGAGACCCTGCTGCTCAGGGCTGGCTGCATCTGGAGTTGTGTGAATAGTGGCACAGGGAGGCACTGCTCCTAAAGCAGAACTTTATAAATTGCTACTCTAAAAGAGCCCGTAGTGCTGCTGGCACCCCAAAAGTTATTGGAATTAACATTTCTGGTAACAACATTAGCAAATTCTTCCTGAGGGCCTTTTTCTGTTAGATTCAACCACCACAGGTCATGAGCATTTACTTAAGAGGAAGTCTGCAATTATCAAAAATAACCCCAAATCTCTTGTTTATTTATTGTTCATCTTTAGGTGATCAAGGTGCAGAAATTATAACATATGCCTTCAGAGACTAATTACCAAAAGTAGCAAGTAAACTGAATACTTAAGATCACTCTATAAGCCATTGGCAAATACTTTAAGATAACAAACCCTGAAAAGCCAGAAATAGATTGTAATAAGTCCCCCCCCATGAAAAATTTCATAAATCCCTGTTAATAATTCAGCAATGTCTGCTTTAAATCCTGTTGCTTGCAAAATTAGTGCACTTTCCAACGAACAGGATATTTATTTCTTTGCTTTATTTTTTTCTACCCTCTTGACTTCAGTTCAAGTGATAGCCCACACCATCACAGCTACTTTAGCTATATTAGCTCTCTCGTGTAATGTCACCTCCTGTTAGTACCAGGCAGTGAAAAAAAAACCAAACATGACATGATGTAATA